>NC_084616.1:986807-989307 GCF_033978795.1 Nerophis ophidion
ATACCTTGTAATATGTATATTTATATACCTTGTCATATGTATATCTATATACCTTGTAATATGTACAGTATATGTATATACCTTGTAATATGTATATCTATATACCTTGTAATATGTATATCTATATACCTTGTAATATGTATATCTATATACCTTGTAATATGTATATTTATATACCTTGTCACATGTATATTTATATACCTTGTCACATGTATATTTATATACCTTGTCACATGTATATTTATATACCTTGTCACATGTATATTTATATACCTTGTCACATGTATATTTATATACCTTGTCACATGTGTATGTGCTCTGCCATGGCTCCCCTCCCCTCTCCGCATGCACAGTTTATAGTTGATACCAAGCTTGCTTTGCTACTTATACTTTCAATCAATCAATCAATCAATCAATCAATCAATCAATGTTTATTTATATAGCCCCAAATCACAAATGTCTCAAAGGGCTGCACAAATCACTACGACTACAACATCCTGGGAAGAACCCACAAAAGGGCAAGGAAAACTCACACCCAGTGGGCAGGGAGAATTCACATCCAGTGGGACGCCAGTGACAATGCTGACTATGAGAAACCTTGGAGAGGACCTCAGATGTGGGCAACCCCCCCCCCCTCTTCCCACAGAGAATTCACATCCAGTGGGACGCCAGTGACAATGCTGACTATGAGAAACCTTGGAGAGGACCTCAGATGTGGGCAACACCCCCCCCCCCCCTCTTCCCACAGAGAATTCACATCCAGTGGGACGCCAGTGACAATGCTGACTATGAGAAACCTTGGAGAGGACCTCAGATGTGGGCAACCCCCCCCCCCCCTCTTCCCACAGAGAATTCACATCCAGTGGGACGCCAGTGACGATGCTGACTATGAAAAACCTTGGAGAGGACCTCAGTTGTGGGCAACCCCCCCCCCCCCCCCTCTTCCCACAGAGAAGAACTAAAAAAGATGAAAGGTTGTATGGAAGTCATGTATTGATATCCATGATCCAGACATGCAAAAGTGCAATATATTGATCTATTGATTGATATCGGCACCTTCGTGCTCTTTTCTCCCGCACTAGCATGCAGACTTCTTATCCAGACTGGAAACTTCACAGGGCGGTTTAGCTCGGTTGGTAGAGTGGCCGTGCCAGCAACTTGAGGGTCGCAGGTTCGATTCCCGCTTCTGCCAACCTAGTCACTGCCGTTGTGTCCTTGGGCAAGACACTTTACTCACCTGCCCCCAGTGCCACCCACACTGCTTGAAATGGAACTTAGATATTGGGTTTCACTATGTAAAGTGCTTGGAGTCACTAGAGAAAAAGCGCTATATAAATATAATTCACTTCACGTTGGAAAGACACTAAAAGGAAGTGTGTGTCCATCGATGTCTGTTGGAATATCTTCAGGTGGTCTTTTGGAGCATTCACTGTTCAATCTTACACAAAGTCTATTCATAACACTTGCAGACTTTTTATTATTGTTCTGTTTGCGGGGACAACATCCTTCTTCTTCTGGTGTGTGTGTGTGTGTGTGTGTGTGTCAGGTGGTGCTGCTCTGCCATTGGCAGGCAGACGGTGGTCCTAATAAAGAGGGAGGGGAGAGGTAATAAAAAGGGAGAGCAGAGAGGAGAGGTTGGAAGGTGGAAGCTGCTCTTCACTTGGCTGCTGGAAGACTTCTCATCACTCCTCAAGGAGGTAACACACACACACACACACACACACACACACACACACACTCAACTTTCATCAGTCCTAACTTTGCACCGTGTGTGTGTGTGTGTGTGGTCAGGGATGGAGTGGTATGTTGTGGTGTTGCTGCTGAGCTTGCCTCCACCCATGCAGAGTCGCTGCTCCTCCCAGTGTCCCAGATGTCTGCAGCAACATGTCCTCCACACCTCCACCTTCAGCACTCTGGTAAGAAGACCTCTTTTATTACTTCTTATAGATGACATCTCAAATAAAACAACTATATAGTCCAAGTTTATTTAAGTTAGGATTCTATTTCAATATACAATTAATACATTACATTTATTACAAAATAATATATTTCATTTATGTTTCTTTATGGATGAAAGGATCATTTATTTTTCATGGTATATTATATATACAAACATATATCAATTCAACATAAAACAAAAACAAATATTTGATGCATGTTTGTTTATTATCTGTTATATAGATCTATATCATTTTTTTTTAATATAAAATATACATTACCATCCATCCATTTCCTACCGCTTATTCCCTTTTGGGGTTGCGGGGGTCTGTGGTGCCTATCTCAGCTACAAATGGGCAGAAGGCAGTGTACACCCTGGACAAGTCGCCACCTTATCGCAGAAAATATACTTTACATTTATTATAAAATATACTACATATTTAATTTGTTTGTTTAAGGATAATGGATCGTTTATTTTTCATTACATATTATATATACATAAATTCAATTAATACAAAAACATTACATATTTAATGTATGTTTGTTTAATTATTTATTATCT
>NC_084616.1:991807-1098388 GCF_033978795.1 Nerophis ophidion
ACATGTCGCCACAGACGGAAACACCTCCTAGGTAACACATGAGCCAATCACCACACCCTACGCCTGCTTGTACCCACCCACTCTGTGCCCTATATAAACCATTGTATGTGAATGCTTCCATTAAAATCTCCTGATGATTGAGGGAACCCCTCATGAAACACTTCTGTAGAGATGAAGTAGTCTTGTGATTTTTCCCACACCTACACATTGCGCTCTACCACGGTATCGAGCACTATTCTCTGGATAATCCAATCAAGACATATATATATGTATATATATATATATATTAATAAAATAGAAAAAGACTTTAAAATGTATTTTTGAAAATGATGAATGGATGAAGAATGGGGATGAATAAGAATGTGCATGTGTTCATTAGTGTGACAAGATGGCTGCTGTGTTGCAGTGGTGTGGCGTGTTGTGTCGGGACCAGCCAGGTGTGTGTGACGACTCTGCGGGCTGGGAGGACACCAAGCACGTGGAGGCAGACGAAGAAGAAGAAGAAGAAGAAAAGGCATCAAAAGATGTGGCTGTAGAGTTGATGAAGAAGCTGGAGAAAACTCTCCTGCTTTCCTCTCGGTGGGACCACGCCCACTTGGCCAACATGCTGGCGGAAGGAGGCGAGGAGGAGGCGGGGGAAGGAGGCGAGGAGGAGGCGGGGGAAGGAGGCGAGGAGGAGGCGGGGGAAGGAGGCGAGGAGGAGGCGGGGGAAGGAGGCGAGGAGGAAGCGGGAGAAGGAGGCGAGGAGGAGGCAGGGTTGCGTGGCTACGAGCTGGTCAAGCGCTATGGTGGCTTTTTCCGCAAGTTGGGCCCCAAGTCCAGGAGGAGTGGCGGCACAGAGGCACAGCGGTGGCCCGGGGAGCTGCAGAAGCGCTACGGCGGCTTCATGAGGAGGATCCGCCCCAAAGTCAACAACATCAAGTGGGACAAACGCTACGGTGGATTCCTGCGTCGCCATTTCAAGGTGGCGGCACGCTCCGTCGAAAAGCCTTTCTCCGCTTACGAGGAGCGCCTGAGTGAAGGAGGAAGATGAACGTCGCTGCTGCTTCTTCTTCTTCTTCAATAAAATCATCAACTCAACAGAAGGAAACTTTGTCCTGCTGCTTCTTTGTCCTCCTAAACATACACACACATGCAGCTAGATGCCAGTAGTGCCATCAATGTTTACTTCTATAGCCCTAAATCACTAGTGTCTCAAAGGGCTGCACAAACCACCACCACATCCTCGGTAGGCCCACATAAGGGCAAGGAAAACTCCCACCCCGTGTTAAGGAACAAAACTAACACATAAAGAGACTATGAACATAAATGGAACAACACTGAGTATGGCTTGAGAGGAGCAGCATGGACTTTGGCATGGAGAGAGTATGAAAAGTACACAATGACGCCAGCCCGATTGACTGGCAATGGCAGGCTTAAATAATGCCTCTGATTAGTGCTCAGGTAGCAGGAGAGCAACCGCACACTAATCAGAGACAGGTGAATGTAGTTTGCAACCACGGCAACAAAACAAGGGAGTGAAAAAAAAACAGGAACTTAAAGAGTCCAGAGGTCAACAGAACATAGCCAAACAAGACATGAGAGTATATATATATATATATATATATATATATATATATATATATATATATACATATATACACACACATACATATATACACACACACACTTATATATATATACAGTATGTGTGTATGTATGTATGTATATATATAGATATATATATACACACACACATATATATATACATATATATGTACACACACAATATATATATATTTATACACATACATATATATATATATATGTACACACACACAATATATATATATACACACACATACATATATATACATTTACATACATATATACACATATATATCAATAAATCAATATTTATTTATATAGCCCTAAATCAAAAGTGCCTCAAAGGGCTGCACAAACCACAACGACATCCTGGGTAGGGCCCACATAAGGGCAAGGAAAAACTCACCCCAGTGGGATGTCGACCATGATGACTATGACAAACCTTCGAGAGGACCACATATATATATATACACGTGTGTGTATGTATGTGTGTATATATATATATATATATATATATATATATATATATATATATATATATATACACACACATATATATATATATATATATATATATATATATATATATATATATATATATATATATATATATATATATATACACTCATACGGATATATATACATATATATATACATCCATCCATCTTCTACCGCTTATTCCCTTTTGGTGTCGCGGGGGGCGCTGGTGCCTATCTCAGCTACAATCGGGCAGAAGGGGGTGTACACCCTGGACAAGTCGTCACCTCATCGCAGGGCCAACACAGATAGACAGACAACATTCACACACTAGGGACCATTTAGTGTTGCCAATCAACCTATCCCCAGGTGCATGTCTTTGGAGGTGGGAGGGGCCTATCCCCAGGTGCATGTCTTTGGAGGTGGGAGGGGCCTATCCCCAGGTGCATGTCTTTGGAGGTGGGAGGAAGCTGGAGTACCCAGAGGGAACCCACGCATTCACGGGGAGAACATGCAAACTCCACACAGAAAGATCCCGAGCCTGGGATTGAACCCAGGACTGCAGGAACTTCGTATTGTGAGGCAGACGCACTAACCCCTCATATATATATATATATATATATATATATATATATATATATATATATATATATATATATATATATATATATATATATATATATACACACACACGCACACATATATATACACAATATATACACACTCACATACATAAAAATATATATATACACACACACACATATATATACATACATATATGTACACATATATATACACATGTATTTACATGTATACACATATATATATACATAAATATATATATATACACACACAAATATCTAAATATATATATATATATATATATATATATATATATATACACATGTAGACACACACACACACACACACACACACACACACACATATTATATATATATTAGGGCTGCGAATCTTTGGGTGTCCCACGATTCGATTCAATATCGATTCTTGTGGTCGCGATTCGATAACATATCGATTTTTTCGATTCCATTCGATTCTCGATTCAAAAACGGTATTTTTCCGATTGAAAAGGATTGTGTATTCATTCAATACATAGATTTCAGCAGGATCTACCCCAGTCTGCTGACATGCTAGCAGAGTAGTAGATTTTTAAAATAAAGCTTTTACAATTGTAAAGGAAAATGTTTTATCAACTGATTGCAATAATGTAAATTTGTTTGAACTATTAAAGGAAGCAAAAATATGACTTATTTTATCTTAGTGAAAACATTGGACACAGTGTGTTGTCCAGCTTATGAGATGCCCTGCAAGTGTAAGCCACTGTGACACTATCGTTCTTTTTCATCATTTTTATAAATGTTTAATGATTATATCAATGAGGGATTTTTAATCACTGCTATGCTGAAATGATAACTAATATTGATACTGTTAATCATTTTTGTTTCACTACTTTTGTTTTGTTCTGTGTGGTGTTTGTGTCTTCTCTCAATTGTTCTGTTTATTGCAGTTCTGAGTGTTGCTGCCTCAGCTTTGGTTTTGGAATTGGATTGCATTGTTATGGTATTGTTGTGTAGTGCTTTGTTGGATTGATGAAAATAAGAATAATTTAAAAAAAATTTAAATAAAAAAATATATAAAAAAATTTATTTAAAAAAAATGAGAATCAATTCTGAATCGCACAACGTATCGCGATTCAAATTCGAATCGATTTTTTCCCCACACCCCTAATATATATATATATATATATATATATATATATATATATATATATATATATATATATATATGTATATATACATACACATATGATATGATAAAGTATTTTCAAAATAGTTTTATTGCTCTATGAATATATTATATTAAGAATGAATAGTTCCTACTTTAAGGAAACGAGTTTACCACAGACAGGACCGGAACCAATTAATAGCAATAAACTAGGGACCACTGTGCAGGTGTGTCTCAATAAATTAGAATATTATTTGTCATTATTTCAGTTCAATTCAAAAGTGAAAAATGTATATTTGATTGATTTAGTGAAGAGTTTGAATAAAATATGGCATGTTTGAATAGTTTTGATGGCAGCACCTCAGTCCTCAAATGTGGTCAAGGATTGTACTTCACTAGTAGTTGACTGCTTGAAAGGACAAGTCTGCATGAAATGACCATTGAGTTGAACTTCCATGTTGCCACGCCACCTTGTGGCAGATGTAGAAGAAATATTGCAAGAGATGGTTATTGCTGCACAATTCATGCTTCATGTCCGACTACATTCCAGCTGTGGGCCGCACTTAGTTCAAGGTTCTAGTTTACATTTGGACTACATAGCCCTGACACGGGCAGCTCGGATAGGCTCCAGCATCCCCCGCCACCCTGAAAGGGACAAGCGGTAAAAAAACTGGAACCAAAGATTTGCAAACAAAACATTTTTTGGAAAGTAACTTTATGTTTGAAAAAAGAGGTGAGGTTTAAAAAAAGATGTGTTCCTTCCTACTTCTTTTGGGACAGGCTGGAATGAGAAATAAGTTTGCATGTTGGAAATGAAGCCAACTTTAGTTTGGTTGCTTCCTCTCCAGTTGAGGAAAGTGAGAAAGGAGTGAGAGCAGCTCGGCTTCAAGTCAACTAAACTTCATTTATTACCTCCGCCAGGGCTTTGTTTGCTACTTCAAAAACTCTAAAGGTTATGGGTGGATTTTCAGGGAATATCTGAAATGGGACAACTTTTTTTTTATTTTGGGCTTAATGGGGATCATTTGTACACCTCCCCCCACAGAGACAAAGAGAGTGGGTGACTGAGCAGAGGGCTATAAATAACTGCAAAAGTTCTTGAGGACTATTTCCTCAGCTAACAATGTGTCAATACAACAAACTATTCTTCCCCTCTCACCTCATTAGCTTGACCTTCTTCATCTTGGACTCCCTGTAGAAAAATGTCGTCCACCACCGCAAAGCTTCCGAGCGGCTGTGCCAGGGTGCCGCCGTTTTGAGTGGCGGCCAGGCCCTGAATGGCGGCTGGCAGAGTCAGCAGCTGGAACTGAGGGCCCAGCATTTTCACAAAGGTGCTCTCGGCGGACGCCCCCTCCTGACCCGCCACGGTGGACAGCACCGTCAGGTTGGACGCGTCGGCCACCAGCTCCGAGCCGTTGAGCGGCGAGGTCAGCAGGGTGTACCCGCCGAGGTTGGAGGCTGCCGGAGCGCCCGCCACGGTGAGCAGCTTGCCGAGCGCCACGCCGCTCAGATGGCTGAGAGGCAGCGTGACCTGCGTGGGCGCCGGGCTGATGCTGACGGGGCTGGAGATGGAGCGGCCCGACCGCGGGCGCTTGGGCGGCGGCGGGGCGGGCGCCAGGTTCATCAGCACGTTGTTGAGGTGCTGAGATTTGCTCTTCAGCTCCTTGGCTCGCTTCCTGTGCTCGTCACACTGCTGCTCCAGAGCTGTGCCAGCAAACAAACACCAAACGTAAACCTTCACTCTGCCATGGACCTAAATGACCCTCACTCTGCCATGGACCTAAATGACCCTCACTCTGCCATGGACCTAAATGACCCTCACTGACCCTCACTCTGCCATGGACCTAAATGACCCTCACTGACCCTCACTCTGCCATGGACCTAAATGACCCTCACTCTGCCATGGACCTAAATGACCCTCACTCTGCCATGGACCTAAATGACCCTCACTCTGCCATGGACCTAAATGACCCTCACTCTGCCATGGACCTAAATGACCCTCACTCTGCCATGGACCTAAATAATAAGTACAAAAGTTTGATAAGTACTGAATGCTTAATAAGTACTAAAAGTTTAAATAGCACACATAAGTCATGTCTACTGCTTGTTTGAAAATAGCTGAACATCTCATCACTGCAACTTTGCTGCCCTCGTGTGGCCAACTCCAAGACACGTTTCTTCCATTGAAAGAGTGCACAGTACCTAAAGGACCATAGAAAAAGCGCCTTGGAGGCAGCAGCACTGACCCGCCAGGCTGCTGGTGTACTGCTCCCTGTAGTGGTCCATCTGGCTCTTGTGACTGCTCACAACCTTCTTCACCAGATCCAGCATGCCAAAGTTCTGCACGATGTTATTCAGCAAAGCAGCGTCTGACAAAACAAGGCTCAGCACCTCACAAGTCAACCACTGCGCTGTGGCGCTCTAACCTTTGACCTGCAGCGGTGGCTGGGACACTCTCTCTTGCAGCCCCTTTAGCAGCTCTTGCAGGTCTTTCTGAAAGTCCTCCATGACCTCCTCCAGCAGCCCCGCCTCCTTCACTGCACGCCAGAATGTTAGCGAGTCCTCTGGCGACAGACAGGCAAACCAGCGGTCATCCATCATCATCATCAGACTTTCTGCAGCTGAGATGAGGACTCACCTCTAATGGCCGTCACCCACTCTGAGGGCTCCTCTGAAACACATCCTCCATTCACTGCAAGGAAAACACAACATGCTCTTTAACATCTTGTCTTTTCCCATCCCGTCTGATAGCAGTCAAATGAGTCAATGGTCCAACATCATTTCTTATTAACCATTCACAATCAACTTTAGCTGTCTTTAAATTGAAGTGGAGTGGTGCTAATTGGTAATTTGGTGACACAAGGAAGCTCACGACGTGACTGGATATCCTTTCTACTCCACTCCTCACTCAACAACTAAAAGAAGTCTTACTTCCTAAAGCGTCTCATGTGTGATGTCTGCATGCATATCACAATGTCATCTAGCCAGCGTCCTTAGCATGAGCTAATATGCTAACACATTCACCAGTGTCGGTGTTAGTATTATTAACTAACAAAGACATTCTTTGTGGAGTGTTTCACTTTCACAAATTCCTCAGTAAATTCACCAAAATGTCAGCGTGGAGTTACTGAGTCTGTTTAGCTGATTGGAGAGTTAGCTTCCATGACCACGACTTCTGTTTTGTTTGATCAGCCGTTTTACTGTCCTGTTATACATACCATTTGGAAACAATTCAGGTGTGTAAATAGACATTTACAGAATACTTTCACAAGATAAACATGTGTGGCTAATATATGGAAAACTATTTTTTCCTGGAACGTGTTGTTGTCAGCTTATATGCGGTGGGCTCTATAGTCCAGAAAGTCCGGTGTATAGGAGGGACCAAATATTAGAAAAGCGATGCTACAGTTGCACTCTGCTGCAAAAATAATGATTAAAAGCTTTTGAAAAAGAATAGAAGGACACTTCAGGCAGCAGGCCACAACATAATAAAGAACAAAAAAGGGGTCATGGCAACACTCCTTAAGCAGCTTGTGACGCATAGACCTAGACCAAGGACCAGTTCAAACACAGCCAGTCTTCACAAAGCTTTGTGGTTATGTGACCTCCACCAAGGCCAAACACTGCTTCTGTAGCACATGCAACACGGCATAGGAGGAGTCTTCTTTAGAGTTTGTGTGGTCTTAAAAGGACAAACGCAGTGTTCAAGATGGTGTACTCACAGCAGGACGTGGACGAGGCCGCTTCAGCAGACTGATCGGAGCTGACCGACACTTTGTTCGCCACCACGTCGATCTTGGTGCTGCGGCACGTGTTGGAGCACACCTTGGCGTGCTGGTAGAAGTCCAGCTCGCCGGAGTCCATGATCTTCCTGAGGAGGGACTAGTGTTGACATGTTTGCTTCGGGGGGCACAGAACATGCTGAAATAATCACTGCTTAATGCTATAAATAAGTTGTCAGCTCCAATTAACGGCCAACTAGCGATTAGCGTACCAGTTGTCAGTTGACAATTAGACCATCAGTTGTCCGCTAACAATTAGCGCATCCTTTGTCAGCAAAGGATTAGTGCAGGAAGTGTCTGGTCTGCATGCCATTCACGCACAGCTTTTCAGCTAGCGAGAACTTCAGTTAAAGTACCAATGATAGTCACACACACACTAGGTGCGGTGAAATGTGTCCTCTGCATTTGACCCATCCCCTTGTTCACCCCCTGGGAGGTGAGGGGAGCAGTGAGCAGCAGCGGTGGCTGCGCCCAGGAATCATTTTTGGTGATTTAACCCCCAATTCCAAGCCTTGATTCTGAGTGCCAAGCAGGGAGGTAATGGCTCCCATTTTTATAGTCTTTGGTATGACTTGCCTGGGGTTTGAACTCACAACCTACCCATCTCAGGGCAGGACACTCTAACCACTAGGCCAGTGGTTCTCAACCTTTTTCAGTGATGTACCCCCTGTGTACATTTTTTTCATTCAAGTACCCCCTAATCAGAGCAAAGCATTTTTGGTTAAAAAGAGGAGAGAAAGAAGTAAAATACAGCACTATGTCATCAGTTTCTGATTTATTAAATTGTATAACAGTGCAAAATATTGCTCATTTGTAGTGGTCTTTCTTCAACTATTTGAAAAAAAAGATATAAAAATGAGTAAAAACTTGTTGAAAAATAAACAAATGATTCAATTCTAAATGCAGATTTCTCCACATAGAAGTAATCATCAAGTTAAAGTGCCCTCTTTGGGGATTGTAATAGAGATCCATCTGGATTCATCAACTTACTTCTAAACATTTCTTTACAAAAAAAGAAATCTTTAACATCAATATTTATGGAACATGTCCACAAACAATCTAGCTGTCAACACTGAATATTGCATTGTTGCATTTCTTTTCACACTTTATGAACTTACATTCATATTTTGTTGAAGTATTGAT
The DNA here is from genome assembly GCF_033978795.1 of Nerophis ophidion. Classification (NCBI taxonomy): domain Eukaryota; kingdom Metazoa; phylum Chordata; class Actinopteri; order Syngnathiformes; family Syngnathidae; genus Nerophis; species Nerophis ophidion. The sequence continues at coordinate 1,000,543 of NC_084616.1, forward strand.
CAATAAATATATTATAAAGGATTTTTGAATTGTTGCTAGTTTTAGAACATTTAAAAAAAACCTCACCTACCCCTTGGCCTACCTTCAAGTCCCCCATTTGAGAAGCAGTGCACTCGGTCACTGAGTAGGTCCCACAAGTTGTCAGCGAGTGAATAGTGCGGCACTTTTCAGACAGCAATTAGTGTGCTAGTTGCCAGCTAGTAATTAGCGCACCAAGTGTTATTTAGCAATTATGGTGCTAGTTGTCAGTTGTACGATATTATTTGAACATGGGAGCATTGCACTATTGCTAGGTACCTTTAGGACCACTTTAATTATAAAGACAATTCCATAGAAGATGTACAAGTAGGGGTCCCTGCTCCATCAGTTTGATGGCACAGACAATGAAATGTACTTTATGCCTATTACAAACAGAGAAGCAGTTTATAATTGCTCTTTAACCCATTACTTGATTCATTGAAGGAATTTTTAGAAGAACATACTTGATAGCTGCAGCTCTAGCATTTTGTTCATCCACTTATGCTAGCGATGCAGAGTGACAGCAGAACAATGAAATGCTCTTTCTGAAGATGGCAGAAGTCTGCATAATCTGTTGGTTGCCACTCATAAAACAGATTAAGATAGAAAAACGTTTGGTTTCCACTCATGACACAGAAAGGGATGGAAGAACTATGTTTTGGCACAGGCGCCTTAACAATCTAATCTGGGCTATTGATTACTAAATATTTGATCCAGACCTGAGCATGTTGCCGTTGAATCGAATGGCTCTTTTCCAGTCCTTCAAGGTGGACTTGCCTGCTAAACATACAAACTCCTTTGGGCTGATGAGTTGCTCGTTGAACTAAAAAAAGACAAACAAAGCATTTTTTAGATGAATCCATAAATATAAACATATATATATATATAAATATAAACATATATATATATATATATATATATATATATATATATATGTCGTCCATGATAGGACCTGCTTTGCATAATATATGTGACCACTCCTTTTAGAGGCGGCCTCAGTGATGTTGACTATGGAACTCTGAATAAAAAGAGGGATGCGGGAGTTGAACCTTAGAGCGTACGGCGAGACTGGGACTAAGTGTTCAGATCCATGCGTTCTCCTCATGAGCTTTATTGAACTCTGTCTCTGCTTGCTTCCTTGCTTCTTGTCTGATTAATAGTGTTTGAACCTGACATATATATATATATATATATATATATATATATATATATATATAAACCATGATAGGTCAGTCAGTAAAGACTAGGGTTTATGAAGAAAAAGAAGAAGATCCAAGTTCCCATGAAGAGGTACAAGTTTAATTCTAAGAGACTGAAAGTAACTTTGCCAAGCCCAGTTGTCCATGATGTTATAGAATAGAAGTGGAACACTTCACCAAATCCAAAGTTAGGATGTTATCACTCATTTGGGTTAGAATGCACATTGGGTTTTTTTAAACACCCAGACTACACATAATAGTCCCATAATCTTGATGATTGATCTGTTGTGGGTCTTACACAATTACCTTATTAAATAAAACTTCAAAACTTCTCCTAAATCTCTGACTTTTGAATGATGTACTAAGAACTGCTTGAAAAAGATGCCCATCCATCCATCCATCATCTTCCGCTTATCCGAGGTCGGGTCGCGGGGGCAGCAGCCTAAGCAGGGAAGCCCAGACTTCCCTATCTCCAGCCACTTCGTCTAGCTCTTCCCGGGGGATCCCGAGGCGTTCCCAGGCCAGCCGGGAGACATAGTCTTTCCAACGTGTCCTGGGTCTTCCCCGTGGCCTCCTACCAGCTGGACGTGCCCTAAACACATCCCTAGGGAGGCGTTCGGGTGGCATCCTGACCAGATGCCCGAACCACCTCATCTGGCTCCTCTCGATGTGGAGGAGCAGCGGCTTTACGTTGAGTTCCTCCCGGATGGCAGAGCTTCTCACCCTATCTCTAAGGGAGAGCCCCGCCACCCGGCGGAGGAAACTCATTTCGGCCGCTTGTACCCGTGATCTTATCCTTTCGGTCATGACCCAAAGCTCATGACCATAGGTGAGGATGGGAACGTAGATCGACCGGTAAATTGAGAGCTTTGCCTTCCGGCTCAGCTCCTTCTTCACCACAACGGATCGATACAACGTCCGCATTACTGAAGACGCCGCACCGATCCGCCTGTCGATCTCACGATCCACTCTTCCCCCACTCGTGAACAAGACTCCTAGGTACTTGAACTCCTCCACTTGGGGCAGGGTCTCCTCCCCAACCCGGAGATGGCACTCCACCCTTTTCCGGGCGAGAACCATGGACTCGGACTTGGAGGTGCTGATTCTCATTCCGGTCGCTTCACACTCGGCTGCGAACCGATCCAGTGAGAGCTGAAGATCCCGGCCAGATGAAGCCATCAGGACTACATCATCTGCAAAAAGCAGAGACCTAATCCCGTGGCCACCAAACCGGAACCCCTCAACGCCTTGACTGCGCCTAGAAATTCTGTCCATAAAAGTTATGAACAGAATGGGTGACAAAGGACAGCCTTGGCGGAGTCCAACCTTCACTGGAAACGTGTCCGACTTACTGCCAGCAATGCGGACCAAGCTCTGACACTGATCGTACAGGGAGCGAACTGCCACAATAAGACAGTCCGATACCCCATACTCTCTGAGCACTCCCCACAGGACTTCCCGAGGGACACGGTCCAATGCCTTCTCCAAGTCCACAAAGCACATGTAGACTGGTTGGGCAAACTCCCATGCACCCTCAAGAACCCTGCCGAGAGTATAGAGCTGGTCCACAGTTCCACCACCAGGACCAAAACCACACTGTTCCTCCTGAATCCGAGGTTCGACTATCCGGCGTAGCCTCCTCTCCAGTACACCTGAATAAACCTTACCGGGAAGGCTGAGGAGTGTGATCCCACGATAGTTGGAACACACCCTCCGGTCCCCCTTCTTAAAGAGAGGGACCACCACCCCGGTCTGCCAATCCAGAGGTACCGCCCCCGATGTCCACGCGATGCTGCAGAGTCTTGTCAACCAAGACAGCCCCACAGCATCCAGAGCCTTAAGGAACTCCGGGCGGATCTCATCCACCCCTGGGGCCTTGCCACCGAGGAGCTTTTTAACTACCTCAGCGACCTCAGCCCCAGAAATAGGAGAGTCCACTACAGATTCCCCAGGCACCGCTTCCTCAAAGAAAGACGTGTTGGTGGGATTGAGGAGGTCTTCGAAGTATTCCCTCCACCGATCCACAACATCCGCAGTCGAAGTCAGCAGAACACCATCCGCAAAAAGATGCATTTGTTATTATTTCATCTTCAACTTTCCAGCAAAGAAGTTTAGCATGCTAGTTAGGGCTGGGCAATAAAACAATATCAATATATATCGCCATAGACTCATAACCGATATCAATAAAAATGCCTTTAGTAAAAAATGTTAAGGTTTTTTCTAATTTTTTGTGGGAAGAAAGGGGAGGTTTGGAAGCAAGGTTGGTTGCATGAACAAAGACATTCGCTCTCCGGAGGCCGAGCAACGCAGGAAGTGATCAGTGAACAGTGGGCGTGGCACGCTAGCAGACAATCAGGAGACAGTATCGACTATCAAGTTTGCTTGTGGGATCTGAACCCAGGATGTGCTTGTGGCTTGTGCAGCCCTTTGAGACACTTGTGATTTAGGGCTTTGGAAATAAACATTGATTGATTGGTTGATTGATTGATTGGTTGATTGGTTGATTCTTTGCATGGAGTGAGAAGATAAAATCCAAAAGAAGAAATTGTGGATAAAAGAGGAAAAGTCACCTGGACAGACTTTTTTGGATTTTTAAAAAAAGGAGCGTAGTCAGACCAATGTGGTGTGTACATGATGCAAGGCAAGAGCGCTAATACCACACCACCCTTTAGAGCACAGCTGTAACTTCCTGCAGAAAGTAGTTCTTCTCAGGTTTCTATGTTTACATTTCCACACTTTGTACTATTTTCTTACACTTTATCAAGCATTTCTTACATATTCATGATTTTAACACCTTTAAGTGTTCAATGTGATTTGACTATTTTGTATACATTTCCTTTCCTTTCCGCCTTGATAGCTGAGGGATTATAATCAGAGGAAGTTCCATTTGAATGAAAATGTTTATATATATATATATTTTTTTTTAACCTCCCGGTCCTTATTTGGAATAGTTGATGAAATAAATCAATAATGTTGACTATAAGACACTTTTTCCCCACTAACTGTTCCATATAAGTTGCTGGTATTGTTATTGTTGTGTTTGCTGTTGTTGTTTTTGTCTCTCTGTCTAATCCCCCTCTTAACCCCACAATTTCCCCTCTGTCTTCCTTTTTTTCTCTTCCTATCCCCTCCTGCTCCGGCCCGGCTGCACCAAATGATAATATAAATACATTTAATAAAGTCACATTGAAATAAGGCAACAAGAGAAGTATCCTACACTTCTCTTTTGTAAAGTCAATCTGAACAGCCAATATGGGCATCTACATCTACATCTACATCTACATCTACATCTACTATATGATTACCCTGAGAAACTGGACAGGACCAAAACTAAATAAATAAAAATAAGTTGCTGGTCTTCATGTCCATGTGAGTATTGTCAACAAGAGGTGGCGTGGACTTACCTCCACACATTTCACGTTAATCCCCGGGCAGACAAACTTCTTCCACAGCAGCGTGGCTTTGCTGTCGCCACAGGTGATGGGGTAGAAGACATCAGCTTCCATATCCACTTCCTCTGTCAACTTCACTGCAGACAAAAGAAGTCAAACTCTCCTCCATCTTTACACCAAAGCTCATATTTATTCCAAAGTACCAATCACAGCTTCTTGGCTGGACAGGTCATGTCTTTTACTCGGATCTTCTGTTTCTTCTTGAGCGGCAGCAAGGTCTTCCTCTCTGAAACGTCAGAAAGAAAAGATAGGTGGCGCTGTCATGGCCGGTGATATCGCCCACCGCCCTGCCGCCGAGTGGCTGCAAACCTGGCCTGATGCGCCGTCTCCAGCTCACTTTCATCCTCCTCCTTCCCACTGGCGTCCTCCGCCGTTGTGACCGTCACCACCTCCGTCCTTTTCGCCGAGGGTGAGGCCATGGTGCGGCGCTGGAGTGCACAAGGACAATTGTAACAAAACCAATGGAAACATCACTAAAGTTTTATAGCTGGTGGATTCATACTACTAGAATAGAAGAGAGTTGTATTGTCATTATTACAGTCAACAGGTTCAAACAACAACATTGGAGCACATCCCCTAAGGTGCATACACAATAATATAGTAAGATAAATAGTAAAAAAGAAGATATATATATATATATATATATATATATATATATATATATATATATATATATATATATATATATATATATGTAGGTGTGGGAAAAATCACAAGACTACTTTGTCTCTACAGAACTGTTTCATGAGGGGTTCCCTCAATCATCAGATTTTTTTTTTTAAATCTCCTGATGATTGAGGGAACCCCTCATGAAACAGTTCTGTAGAGATGAAGTAGTCTTGTGATTTTTCCCACACCTACATATTGCGCTCTACCACGGTATCGAGCAATATTCTCTGGATAATCCAATCAAGACATATTTATATATATATATATATATATATATATATATATATATATACACATGTATGCGTGCATATACACATGTGTATATGCACTAATATATACTAATAGTTGAGTATTGGCCGATACTGATATTAATGTGATCATAGTACGTATCATTTAGTAGTGTGGGATGTTAGAAAAGGTTTGATCAAGTAAAAATAGTCAAACAGAACACTGACCTTAGACAGGTATAAAATAGACTAAACATGTACCCCAGTAGCAATATAAAACATATATGTAATATTTACGTAATATATGTACAGTATATGATAAATACTGATATATTATATTATATGTTTATATTATATGTACAATACATAACAATTACCATTTACAATATGACAGTATATCTAACAGCTGCAGCCTGAAATAGAGAGTAGATCCAGCAGAAAATATGCATGATAAAGAAAGAGAGGTAGCTAACGTGTCAGGTGTCAGGTGTCAGGTAACAGACAGATATCATCTATTGCTGTATGGCCAGTGATTATACAGCTGGGTGGAGTGCGGAATGAAGGAGTTCTTGAATCAAACTATTTATTATTAACCCTCAGGAATGGACCTATGCAGTCATTAAGTTGAAGTGGAGTACTAATTAGTTTTCTTTTGGAAAACTTTGTAGTCGAAGGCATTTAAGCGCAAGATGCAGTAAAGTAAATGATGCGGACACATTTGTTACTGGATACTTCCTACTACACTTCTGCCTCGGAGACTTTGTATGTGTTGGTAACTGGAATTATTTGTTCGTAGTGACAAATGTCTTGTTTTTACACCGCAATATATTACCTATGTCTCATTTAAGTGCTTAGCTGTTGTGTAGCTGCTAGCTCCTGGTAGCCTATAGCCTAGCATGTTTAGCTTCTGTCAATGACTTGACTAAAACTGAAGAACACTCAATTTCAGATTGAAGATGATATCATCCAGTATCAACACTGGATCAGCCTTCAAAATGTGTAGAACATGAGTGTCATTAAAAAGTCAGATTGGATTTCTTTTGAAAAAAGGCTAAAAGCGACCATTACAAATAAAGTACATGTGTGTGTATTCATCACCACGATACACAAATACTCACAACGTACTATCTTTATATCGAAATCTACACTCCAGCTGTAAAAAGTAGAAGTTACACATTTATGCGTCGGTCTGCCAAATAGCTTTTAAATTGATCGATTGCCACACGGAATTATTTGGGAATCGATTGCCCGCTCGTTTGTTTTCCAACTTAAGATTTCCCGCCACTTCCCAGGCTCATTTCATGCATGGAATCAATTAAAGATAGACCTTTGTTTAGCAAGCATTGAAAAATTAAAGATAGACCTTTGTTTAGCGAGCATTGAACAATTAAAGATAGACCTTTGTTTAGCGAGCATTGAACAATTAAAGATAGACCTTTGTTTAGCGAGCATTGAACAATTAAAGATAGACCTTTGTTTAGCAAGCATTGAACAATTAAAGATAGACCTTTGTTTAGCGAGCATTGAACAATTAAAGATAGACCTTTGTTTAGCAAGCATTGAACAATTAAAGATAGACCTTTGTTTAGCGAGCATTGAACAATTAAAGATAGACATTTGTTTAGCGAGCATTGAACAATTAAAGATAGACCTTTGTTTAGCGAGCATTGAACAATTAAAGATAGACATTTGTTTAGCGAGCATTGAACAATTAAAGGTAGACATTTGTTTAGCGAGCATTGAACAATTAAAGATAGACCTTTGTTTGGCAAGCATTGAAAAATTAAAGATAGACCTTTGTTTAGCAAGCATTGAACAATTAAAGATAGACCTTTGTTTAGCAAGCATTGAACAATTAAAGATAGACCTTTGTTTAGCGAGCATTGAACAATTAAAGATAGACCTTTGTTTAGCAAGCATTGAACAATTAAAGATAGACCTTTGTTTAGCAAGCATTGAACAATTAAAGATAGACCTTTGTTTAGCAAGCATTGAACAATTAAAGATAGACCTTTGTTTAGCGAGCATTGAACAATTAAAGATAGACCTTTGTTTAGCAAGCATTGAACAATTAAAGATAGACCTTTGTTTAGCGAGCATTGAACAATTAAAGATAGACATTTGTTTAGCGAGCATTGAACAATTAAAGATAGACCTTTGTTTAGCGAGCATTGAACAATTAAAGATAGACATTTGTTTAGCGAGCATTGAACAATTAAAGGTAGACATTTGTTTAGCGAGCATTGAACAATTAAAGATAGACCTTTGTTTGGCAAGCATTGAAAAATTAAAGATAGACCTTTGTTTAGCAAGCATTGAACAATTAAAGATAGACCTTTGTTTAGCAAGCATTGAACAATTAAAGATAGACTTTTGTTTAGCAAGCATTGAACAATTAAAGATAGACCTTTGTTTAGCAAGCATTGAACAATTAAAGATAGACCTTTGTTTAGCAAGCATTGAACAATTAAAGATAGACCTTTGTTTAGCGAGCATTGAACAATTAAAGATAGACCTTTGTTTAGCAAGCATTGAACAATTAAAGATAGACTTTTGTTTAACAAGCATTGAATATTTAAAGATAGACTTTTGTTTAGCAAGCATTGAATATTTAAAGATAGACTTTTGTTTAGCAAGCATTGAACAATTAAAGATAGACCTTTGTTTAGCAAGCATTGAACAATTAAAGATAGACTTTTGTTCAACAAGCATTGAATATTTAAAGATAGACTTTTGTTTAGCAAGCATTGAATATTTAAAGATAGATCTTTGTTTAGCAAGCTTTTTAATGATACCAACCTGTTTTGAAATGGAGTGAATATCCTTAACAAAATGGTCACATCTAAAATCTTGAGCACCCTTGACTTTGTATTGATGAAGTTGAGCATCATTTCTTTAACACCTATCACAGAAAACTAAATGGTACATCTTTCACTGGAGTGTCCTGTTGGAAAAAACTGGCCTTGTGTAAATAAAGTGTTGTTGTTTTTTGTTGTTTTTTTACAGACATACCTATAGAAGTGATTTGTGTGACGAATTATGTCAACATGTCATCCTTTTCTCTTTATAATTTGCCTTTTTGTTCTATGTTTCCAATGTTTTGCTTGTTCATTTTGTTTTCTCCATAGGCTCCAGCACCCCCTGTGACCCCAAAAATGGGACAAGCGGTAGAAATTGGATGGATGGATGGTTGGATGGATGAATGGATGGATGAATGGATGGATGGATGGTTGGATGGATGGATGAATGGATGGATGGTTGGATGGATGGATGGTTGGATGGATGGATGAATGGATGGATAGATGGATGGATTCCACAAATGCACTTTGAACACCACTGGGGAACACACTTACAATAGCAATGATAATAATTATTGACAGTGCAAATACCAACTATTATACACTTCAAAATAGCTTTTGAGCTCTAAAAATGTGTACTTGCTCTGATAAACATAAAGAAATAGCTGCTCATATTAAATGAAGTTTATTCTAAAGCCCATTGAAATGTAGCAGAGTGCTGCTTCAAAGATAACACGAGGAAAAGGAGCAAACACAACACAAACAGAGCACGATAAGAAATAAATCAATAAAAATAGAAAGCGGTTGACAGCGAGTGCATGAAGGAAGGCCACAGCAGGATGGACATCACGCAGTGTCAGCACTGGCGGACTTTATTTTGAAAGGAATCTTACCTTCCGTGCAGCACTGATGCTAGTTAGCCTCCTGAAATAAGCTTTTGAGCTTTAAAATGTGCACTTGCTCTGATAAACATAAACAAATAGCTGACCATGAACGTAAACAAATAACTGATGATAAAAATAAAGAAATAGCTGATGATGAAGATAAATAAATAGCTGCTATTATTTTGAAAGAAATCTTACCTTCCGTGTAGCACTGATGCTAGTTAGCCTCCTAGCTTAGCCGAAAGGAGCGGTAAGGCTAGCAAAATGGTTGCAAAGGCCAGCTAAAGTTGGCAGCTAACAGAGCGGAGGAGTGAGCAGCGACCTACTTCTGATCTTCCAGCCTCCTCTAAACGGATAAAAGTGCTGCTTGAAGTCCAAATGTTCATCTTCTTTGCTATGACTTCCTCCAGGAACGTGACACGTGACACAAGACACGTGACGCACACGTGTCTTCTTCTGGACGCGCCGCAAAGTCCTTTGGAAGTGACCAGCGCCACCTGGCGTCGACTGTACTCTTAGGGACTGTCAATAAATGAGGAGAGTTTGTTAAAAAAAAAAAATATATATATATATATATATCCATCCATCCATCCATTTTCTACCGCTTATTCCCTTTCGGGGTCGCGGGGGGCGCTGGCGCCTATCTCAGCTACAATCGGGCGGAAGGCAGGGTACACCCTGGACAAGTCGCCACCTCATCGCAGGGCCAACACAGATAGACAGACAACATTCACACTCACATTCACACACTAGGGCCAATTTAGTGTTGCCAATCAACCTATCCCCAGGTGCATGTCTTTGGAGGTGGGAGGGGCCTATCCCCAGGTGCATGTCTTTGGAGGTGGGAGGAAGCCGGAGTACCCGGAGGGAACCCACGCAGTCACGGGGAGAACATGCAAACTCCACACAGAAAGATCCCGAGCCTGGATTTGAACCCAGGACTGCAGGAACTTCGTATTGTGAGGCAGATGCACTAACCCCTCTGCCACCGTGAAGCCCTATATATATATATATATATATATATATATATACTGTGTATATATACGGTACATGCTTCACAGTAGGTATGGTGTTCTTGGGATGCAACTCAGTATTCTTCTTCCTCCAAACACCACCAGTTGAGTTTATACCAAAAAGTTCTATTTTGGTTTCATCTGACCACATGACATTCTCCCAATCCTCTGCTGTATCATCCATGTATCCATTTTGGTATCAACTCAACTGGTCGTGTTTGGAGGAAGAAGAGTACAACCCATTTATTTACTGAGTTGCATCCCAAGAACACCACACCTACTGTGACGCATGGGGGTGGAAACATCATGCTTTGGGGCTGTTTTTCTGCTAAGGGGACAGGACGATTGATCCATGTTAAGGAAAGAATGAATGGGGCCATGTATCCTGAGATTTGGAGCCAAAACCTCCTTCCATCAGTGAGAGCTTTGAATGCTTGACCAAATACTTATTTTCCACCATCATTTACTAATACATTCTTTAAAATTCCTACAATGTGAATTCCTGGATTTCTGTCTCTCACAGTTGAAGTGTACCTATGATGAAAATGACAGACCTCTGTCATCATTTGAAGTGGGAGAACTTGCACAATCGCTGGCTGACTAAATACTTTTATGCCCCACTGTATATATATATATATATATATATATATATATATATATATATATATATATATATATATATATATATATATATCTTCAAAACCAAAAATGTTATAATTTATTGGATGTTATATACATTTGTTATATACAAAATATATATATGTTTTACAACCGATCAGGGGTGTCCAAAGTGTGTATATCCATCCATCCATTTTATAACGCAATTTCCCTCTTGGGGTAGCTGGAGCCTATCCCAGCTGCATTCTGCTGCGTGCTCTCGTGGTTGCTGCGTTTTCCTTGATTTCCTGCATTGAAGAAAGCTAGCATAGTCTACCAAGTGACTTTGATTATGTGTTCAACTTGGCCTATAAAGCTGATTCTGATTGGAAGTGTCCCTTTGCATTAAACACAACTCTGACTCAAACTAGTCATGCCTTTAAATGCTATCTGTACCTCATAAAGATGGTATTAACACTACCTAAGTTACCTTTTATCATTATGATTCCCTTTATAAAATACTAATTGAGTGGCACACTACTAAAAAAAATTCTCGATGTAGGATTGTTTCCGGGCTTCACGGTGGCAGAGGGGTTAGTTCGTCTGCCTCACATTACGAAGTTCCTGCAGTCCTGGGTTCAAATCCAGGCTCGGGATCTTTCTGTGTGGAGTTTGCATGTTCTCCCCGTGAATGCGTGGGTTCCCTCCGAGTACTCCGGCTTCCTCCCACTTCCAAAGACATGCACCTGGGGATAGGTTGATTGGCAACACTAAATTGGCCCTAGTGTGTGAATGTGAGTGTGAATGTTGTCTGTCTATTTGTGTTGGCCCTGCGATGAGGTGGCGACTCGTCCAGGGTGTACCCTGCCTTCCGCCCGAATGTAGCTGAGATAGGCGCCAGCGCCCCCCGCGACCCCGAAAGGGAATAAGCGGTAGAAAATGGATGGATGGATGGATTGTTTCCAAACCGTTTATATATTTTGCCAACATTAAAATAGGATGTACTATGCAACACTAATTTTAACAATACTACATATATTACTTTATACACAGAGCATCTGCAAAGTATTCACAGCACTTAAACTTTTCCATGTTGTATTATGTTACAACCTTATTCTAAAATGGAATACAGTCATTTTTGTCCTCAAAATTCTACAGACAATAGCCCATAATGACCATGTGAAAATGTTTTTTAAAAAGTATTTTATTGAAAATAAAATACAAATAAAAAATCACAGGTAAATAATTATTCCGCTCTTTTGCTCAATACTTGGTTGATGCACCTTTGGCAGCAATTACAGCCTCAAGTCTTTTTGAGCACGAAGACACAAGCTTGGCACACCTATTTTGGGCAGTTTTGCCCATTCCAAGCGTTGGGTTTGATTCAGGATATTTCTGTACATTGTTGCACGCAGAAATGTTTTCACATTTGATCATCAATCAAAGTGGAAGGATAATGATAAACAAAGCAATTTCAATTTGAACGTTGCATATTTTTGTTGCTTGGGCCCTAATTATTTCTAGATCCAATGACCTGAAATCATTTTATCTGTATTTTACCCTCCACTCATCCATTTACTACCGCTTGTCCCTTTCGGGGTCACGGGGGGTGCTGGAGCCTATCTAAAAGTGTTTATATTAAAACTTATATTACATCCAATAAATCATCAGATTTTAAAATAATGGCAGCGTACGATATTTCTGAATGGACCTGATTTTCTTAGTAAGTTATCGAGGAATTGGTGGTGTGATTTAAAAGATACAGAGTTTTAACAACTCTCTTCAACACAGTTATAATTTATTGACGGTCCCTAAATACAACCCCGCAATGAGAGCGGCACTTTCCTCCAAAGCTCCCCGCAGCAGGAGAGTGCAGTCCGGGCACAGTGAGGCGGGAGCTGCCGCGGGAGCTACGGAGCTCAATAGTCTGACGGCTATTGTACTGCTGTGTACTGCAGGTCTGATCCGCCGTCCACTAGGTGGCGGTCTTGTGTCTCAAATGAGATTCTCCTGACAGCAAGAAGAAGTCAGACGCCAGACAAGGAAGTCCTCGACACAAACATTTGCTAACAATCACTTTATTCCGCATTTATTTTTATTATTATTATTTTTATTATTATTATTATTACAGATTGTGCAGCGCAAGAGAAGTAAAAAGAAGTGGAGTCTGAGATGGCGAACTCGGTCTGGTCGGATAAAATACTCCAGCTGCTGCACCGCATCAATAACTTTTATTTGCCAGGTAAACATCACAACAACTATTATCCATCCATTTTCTACCGCTTGTTCCCTTTGGGGGCGCTGGTGCCTATCTCAGCTAAAATTGGGCGGAAGGCGATTAACACCATGGACAAGTCGCCACCTCATCACAGGGCCAACACAGATAGACAGACAACATTCACACACTAGGGACCATTTAGTGTTGCCAAGCAACCTATCCCCAGGTGCATGTCTTTGGAGGTGGGAGGGGCCTATCCCCAGGTGCATGTCTTTGGAGGTGGGAGGGGCCTATCCCCAGGTGCATGTCTTTGGAGGTGGGAGGGGCCTATCGGCCAGGTGCATGTCTTTGGAGGTGGGAGGGGCCTATCGGCCAGGTGCATGTCTTTGGAGGTGGGAGGGGCCTATCGGCCAGGTGCATGTCTTTGGAAGTGGGAGGAAGCCGGAGTAGAACCCACGCAGTCGCGGGGTGGACATGCAAACTCCACACAGAAAGATCCCAAGCCCGTACTCAGGACCTTCGTATTGTGAGGCAGACGCACTAACCCCTCCTCCACCGTGATGCCCACAATAACTTTTATTTGCCAGGTAAACATGACAAAAGCCATTCTCTCACCAGCTGATTCTTCACCAGTTGATTCCTGCCTCTCCAGTTGATTATTCCCTCACCAGTTGATTCCTGCCTCACCAGTTGATTATTCCCTCACCAGTTGAATCTTCCTTCACCAGTTGATTCTTCCCACACCAGTTGATTCTTCCTTCACCAGTTGATTATTCCCTCACCAGTTGATTCTTCCCTCACCAGTTGATTCTTCCTTCACCAGTTGATTATTCCCTCACCAGTTGATTATTCCCTCACCAGTTGATTCTTCCTTCACCAGTTGATTATTCCCTCACCAGTTGATTCTTCCCTCACCAGTTGATTATTCCCTCACCAGTTGATTATTCCCTCACCAGTTGATTATTCCCTCACCAGTTGATTCTTCCCTCACCAGTTGATTCTTCCTTCACCAGTTGATTATTCCCTCACCAGTTGATTATTCCCTCACCAGTTGATTCTTCCTTCACTAGTTGATTATTCCCTCACCAGTTGATTCTTCCCTCACCAGTTGTTCTTCCTTCACCAGTTGATTATTCCCTCACCAGTTGATTATTCCCTCACCAGTTGATTCTTCCCTCACCAGTTGATTCTTCCTTCACCAGTTGATTATTCCCTCACCAGTTGATTATTCCCTCACCAGTTGATTCCTGCCTCTCCAGTTGATTATTCCCTCACCAGTTGATTATTCCCTCACCAGTTGATTCCTGCCTCACCAGTTGATTATTCCCTCACCAGTTGAATCTTCCTTCACCAGTTGATTCTTCCCTCCCTCACCAGTTGATTATTCCCTCACCAGTTGATTATTTCCTCACCAGTTGATTATTCCCTCACCAGTTGATTATTCCCTCACCAGTTGATTCTTCCTTCACCAGTTGATTCTTCCCTCACCAGTTGATTCTTCCTTCACCAGTTGATTATTCCCTCACCAGTTGATTCTTCCCTCACCAGTTGATTCTTCCTTCACCAGTTGATTATTCCCTCACCAGTTGATTATTCCCTCACCAGTTGATTCTTCCTTCACCAGTTGATTATTCCCTCACCAGTTGATTCTTCCCTCACCAGTTGATTATTCCCTCACCAGTTGATTCTTCCTTCACTAGTTGATTATTCCCTCACCAGTTGATTCTTCCCTCACCAGTTGTTCTTCCTTCACCAGTTGATTATTCCCTCACCAGTTGATTATTCCCTCACCAGTTGATTCTTCCCTCACCAGTTGATTCTTCCTTCACCAGTTGATTATTCCCTCACCAGTTGATTATTCCCTCACCAGTTGATTATTCCCTCACCAGTTGATTATTCCCTCACCAGTTGATTCTTCCTTCACCAGTTGATTCTTCCTTCACCAGTTGATTCTTCCTTCACCGGTTGATTCTTCCCTCACCAGTTGATTCTTCCTTTCATCAGTTGATTCTTCCCCGCAGGTTCTTGTCGCGCCAACTGCCGGCGCTTTGAGGTGGGAGGAAGCCAAGTGGGTTGGATTCTGCCGGACGTGGCCTCGCTGCTGACGCGTTACGGAGATGTCTTCAAAGCGACACCAGAGGGCGCACTTTCACTCTGCCAAAGCCTGGACTCCTATGACAAAAGATCGGAGGCTGTGGACAAAGTCCTGAGGACGCTTCGACAACATTCTAACCTGCGCTGCCTGGAAGGATGGAGGGATGAGGTGACACGTCTTATATTTACACCTTCATGTCATACCTCCATAAATACACTTTTTCATGGTGACACGTCTTATATTTACACCTTCATGTCTTACCACCATAAATACATTTTTCATGGTGACACGTCTTATATTTACACCTTCATGTCTTACCACCATAAATACACTTTTTCATGGTGACACGTCTTATATTTACACCTTCATGTCTTACCACCATAAATACACTTTTTCATGGTGACATGTCTTATATTTACACCTTCATGTCTTACCACCATAAATACACATTTTCATGGTGACACGTCTTATATTTACACCTTCATGTCTTACCACCATAAATACACTTTTTCATGGTGACACGTCTTATATTTACACCTTCATTTCTTACCACCATAAATACACTTTTTCATGGTGACACGTCTTATATGTACACCTTCATGTCTTACCACCATAAATACACTTTTTCATGGTGACACGTCTTATATTTACACCTTCATGTCTTACCACCATAAATACACTTTTTCATGGTGACACGTCTTATATGTACACCTTCATGTCTTACCACCATAAATACACTTTTTCATGGTGACACGTCTTATATTTACACCTTCATGTCTTACCACCATAAATACACTTTTTCATGGTGACACGTCTTATATGTACACCTTCATGTCTTACCACCATAAATACACTTTTTCATGGTGACACGTCTTATATTTACACCTTCATGTCTTACCACCATAAATACACTTTTTCATGGTGACACGTCTTATATGTACACCTTCATGTCTTACCACCATAAATACACTTTTTCATGGTGACACGTCTTATATTTACACCTTCATGTCTTACCACCATAAATACACTTTTTCATGGTGACACGTCTTATATTTACACCTTCATGTCTTACCACCATGAATACACTTTTTCATGGTGACACGTCTTATATTTACACCTTCATGTCTTACCTCCATAAATACATTTTTCATGGTGACACGTCTTATATTTACACCTTCATGTCTTACCACCATGAATACACTTTTTCATGGTGACACGTCTTATATTTACACCTTCATGTCTTACCATCATGAATACACTTTTTCATGGTGACACGTCTTATATTTACACCTTCAGGTCTTACCACCATAAATACACTTTTTCATGGTGACACGTCTTGTATTTACACGTTCATGTGTTACCACCATAAATACACTTTTTCATGGTGACACGTCTTATATTTACACCTTCATGTCTTACCTCCATAAATACACTTTTTCATGGTGACACGTCTTATATTTACACCTTCATGTCTTACCACCATAAATACACTTTTTCATGGTGACACGTCTTATATTTACACCTTCATGTCTTACCACCATGAATACACTTTTTCATGGTGACACGTCTTGTATTTACACGTTCATGTCTTACCACCGTAAATACACTTTTTCATGGTGACACGTCTTATATTTACACCTTCATGTCTTATCTCCATAAATACACTTTTTCATGGTGACACGTCTTATATTTACACCTTCATGTCTTACCTCCATAAATACACTTTTTCATGGTGACACGTCTTATATTTACACATTCATGTCTTACCACCATAAATACACTTTTTCATGGTGACACGTCTTGTATTTACACCTTCATGTCTTATCACCATAAATACACTTTTTCATGGTGACACGTCTTATATTTACACCTTCATGTCTTACCACCATAAATACACTTTTTCATGGTGACACGTCTTATATTTACACCTTCATGTCTTACCACCATGAATACACTTTTTAATGGTGACACGTCTTATATTTACACCTTCATGTCTTACCTCCATAAATACATTTTTCATGGTGACACGTCTAATATTTACACCTTCATGTCTTGGCTTCATAAATACACTTTTTCATGGTGACACGTCTTATATTTACACCTTCATGTCTTACCTCCATAAATACACTTTTTCATGGTGACACGTCTTATATTTACACCTTCATGTCTTACCTCCATAAATACACTTTTTCATGGTGACACGTCTTATATTTACACCTTCATGTCTTATCTCCATAAATACACTTTTTCATGGTGACACGTCTTATATTTACACCTTCATGTCTTACCTCCATAAATACACTTTTTCATGGTGACACGTCTTATATTTACACCTTCATGTCTTACCTCCATAAATACACTTTTTCATGGTGACACGTCTTATATTTACACCTTCATGTCTTACCACCATAAATACACTTTTTCATGGTGACACGTCTTATATTTACACCTTCATTTCTTACCACCATAAATACACTTTTTCATGGTGACACGTCTTATATTTACACCTTCATGTCTTACCACCATAAATACACTTTTTAATGGTGACACGTCTTATATTTACACCTTCATGTCTTACCACCATAAATACACTTTTTAATGGTGACACGTCTTATATTTACACCTTCATGTCTTACCTCCATAAATACATTTTTTCATGGTGACACGTCTTATATTTACACCTTCATGTCTTACCTCCATAAATACACTTTTTCATGGTGACACGTCTTATATTTACACCTTCATGTCTTATCTCCATAAATACACTTTTTCATGGTGACACGTCTTATATTTACACCTTCATGTCTTACCTCCATAAATACACTTTTTCATGGTGACACGTCTTATATTTACACCTTCATGTCTTATCTCCATAAATACACTTTTTCATGGTGACACGTCTTATATTTACACCTTCATGTCTTACCACCATGAATACACTTTTTAATGGTGACACGTCTTATATTTACACCTTCATGTCTTACCACCATAAATACACTTTTTAATGGTGACACGTCTTATATTTACACCTTCATGTCTTACCACCATAAATACACTTTTTCATGGTGACACGTCTTATATTTACACCTTCATGTCTTACCACCATAAATACACTTTTTCATGGTGACACGTCTTATATGTACACCTTCATGTCTTACCTCCATAAATACACTTTTACATGGTGACACGTCTTATATTTACACCTTCATGTCTTACCACCATAAATACACTTTTTCATGGTGACACGTCTTATATTTACACCTTCATGTCTTACCACCATAAATACACTTTTTCATGGTTACACGTCTTATATGTACACCTTCATGTCTTGGCTTCATAAATACACTTTTTCATGGTGACACGTCTTATATTTACACCTTCATGTCTTACCTCCATAAATACACTTTTTCATGGTGACACGTCTTATATTTACACCTTCATGTCTTACCACCATAAATACACTTTTTCATGGTTACACGTCTTATATGTACACCTTCATGTCTTGGCTTCATAAATACACTTTTTCATGGTGACACGTCTTATATTTGCACCTTCATGTCTTACCACCATAAATACACTTTCTCATGGTGACACGTCTTATATTTACACCTTCATGTCTTACCACCATAAATACACTTTTTCATGGTGACACGTCTTATATTTACACCTTCATGTCTTACCACCATAAATACACTTTTTCATGGTGACACGTCTTATATGTACACCTTCATGTCTTACCTCCATAAATACACTTTTTCATGGTGACACGTCTTATATTTACACCTTCATGTCTTACCACCATAAATACACTTTTTCATGGTGACACGTCTTATATTTACACCTTCATGTCTTACCACCATAAATACACTTTTTCATGGTTACACGTCTTATATGTACACCTTCATGTCTTGGCTTCATAAATACACTTTTTCATGGTGACACGTCTTATATTTACACCTTCATGTCTTACCTCCATAAATACACTTTTTCATGGTGACACGTCTTATATTTACACCTTCATGTCTTACCACCATAAATACACTTTTTCATGGTTACACGTCTTATATGTACATCTTCATGTCTTGGCTTCATAAATACACTTTTTCATGGTGACACGTCTTATATTTACACCTTCATGTCTTACCTCCATAAATACACTTTTTCATGGTGACACGTCTTATATTTACACCTTCATGTCTTACCACCATAAATACACTTTTTCATGGTGACACGTCTTATATTTACACCTTCATGTCTTACCTCCATAAATACACTTTTTCATGGTGACACGTCTTATATTTACACCTTCATGTCTTACCTCCATAAATACACTTTTTCATGGTGACACGTCTTATATTTACACCTTCATGTCTTACCACCATAAATACACTTTTTCATGGTGACACGTCTTATATTTACACCTTCATGTCTTACCTCCATAAATGCACTTTTTCATGGTGACACGTCTTATATTTACACCTTCATGTCTTGGCTTCATAAATACACTTTCATGGTGACACGTCTTATATTCACACCTTCAAAAAGTCATATTTATTGGTAGTTTTTTACTTTCAACGCTTAAATTTTTTATAATTTTTTTGTAAATTTTTGTAAGTTTTTGTATGTTTTATTCCTTTATTGAAATATAAAACTCCAAGGTGTAATATTTGACATGAAGTCATGAAATAGGTCAATAATTCCCACCAAGATAGATGTAACTGCAGTGAGTTTTGTCTTGCAGAGGTACAACGTGATGGACAAATTCTCCGACACACCCGCCATGTGGATGGAGAGAGCGGCCACCAGTAAGTCCCGCCTCCTTGTCAGTCATGCTGCTCCTGGTCTGCTGCCTCTTCTCCTGCTCAAACAGGTCTTTTTGGCGTGAAGCGCTATGGGGTCCACATCAATGGTTACACCGTCAGCCAGAGCGGGGACGTCAGCATGTGGCTTGCACGCCGCTCGCACACCAAACAGACCTACCCTGGACTGCTGGACAACCTGGTGAGTACAAGTGATGACAAGAACAAACTCAGGGGAAGAAACTACTAGAAGAACCTCAGAGGAAGGAACCTACCCTGGACTGCTGGACAACCTGGTGAGTACAAGTGATGACAAGAAGAACCTGAGAGGAACAAACCTACTAGAAGAACCTCAGAGGAAGGAACCTACCCTGGACTGCTGGACAACCTGGTGAGTACAAGTGATGACAAGAACAAACTCAGGGGAAGAAACTACTAGAAGAACCTCAGAGGAAGGAACCTACCCTGGACTGCTGGACAACCTGGTGAGTACAAGTGATGACAAGAAGAACCTCAGAGGAAGGAACCTACCCTGGACTGCTGGACAACCAGGTGAGTACAAGTGATGACAAGAAGAACCTGAGAGGAAGCCCACAAAGTCAGGTCAGTGGTCATCATAACTTCAAGAGAACTTTGCTCATCATTCACAATCCTTATGTAAGAAAAGAACATATTTTATTTTTCAATGCATCCTAAGTCGTAAAATATAGCAAGAAAGAGGTGGCTAACAATGCAGTTAATAAGATGACTCTGTCGCGAGCATAAAGTCCTCTAAAAACCTCCCAAAAGTGCCAGCAATACAACATTTACATGTTGGGACCTGAATATTAACAGGAATTAATCATATTGTTATTATAAATACTAACAAACATTAGTGATCTTGTGATTATAAATATTCACAAATATTAGTGATATTGTTATTACAAATACTAAAAAGTATTAGATATATTGTTATTATAAATACTAACAAGTTTTAATGATATTATTATAAATACTAACAAGTATTAGATATATTGTTATTATAAATACTAACAAGTATTAATGATATTATAAATACTAACAAGTATTAATGATATTATTATAAATACTAACAAGTATTAATGATATTGTTATTATAAATACTAACAAGTATTAATGATATTGTTAAAATACTAACAAGTATTAATGATATTATTATAAATACTAACAAGTATTAATGATATTGTTATTATAAATACTAACAAGTATTAATGATATTATTATAAATACTAACAAGTATTAATGATATTATTATAAATACTAACAAGTATTAATGATATTATTATAAATACTAACAAGTATTAATGATATTATTATACATACTAACAAGTATTAATGATATTATTATAAATACTAACAAGCATTAATGATATTGTTATTATAAATACTAACAAGTATTAATGATATTGTATTACAAATACTAACAAGTATTAGATATATTGTTATTATAAATACTAACAAGTATTAATGATATTATTATAAATACTAACAAGTATTAATGATATTATTATAAATACTAACAAGTATTAATGATATTATTATAAATACTAACAAGTATTAATGATATTATTATACATACTAACAAGTATTAATGATATTATTATAAATACTAACAAGCATTAATGATATTGTTATTATAAATACTAACAAGTATTAATGATATTGTATTACAAATACTAACAAGTATTAGATATATTGTTATTATAAATACTAACAAGTATTAATGATATTATTATAAATACTAACAAGTATTAATGATATTATTATAAATACTAACAAGTATTAATGATATTATCATACATACTAACAAGTATTAATGACATTGTTATTATAAATACTAACAAGTATTAATGATATTATTATACATACTAACAAGTATTAATGATATTGTTATTATAAATACTAACAAGTATGAATGATATTATTATAAATACTAACAAGTATTAATGATATTATTATAAATACTAACAAGTATTAATGATATTGTTATTATAAATACTAACAAGTATTAATGATATTGTTATTACAAATACTAACAAGTATTAGATATATTGTTATTATAAATACTAACAAGTATTAATGATATTATTATAAATACTAACAAGTATTAATGATATTATTATACATACTAACAAGTATTAATGACATTGTTATTATAAATACTAACAAGTATTAATGATATTATTATAAATACTAACAAGTATTAATGATATTATTATAAATACTAACAAGTATTAATGACATTGTTATTATAAATACTAACAAGTATTAATGATATTATTATAAATACTAACTATTAATGATATTATTATACATACTAACAAGTATTAATGATATTATTATAAATACTAACAAGTATTAATGATATTATTATAAATACTAACAAGTATTAATGATATTATTATACATACTAACAAGTATTAATGATATTATTATAAATACTAACAAGTATTAATGATATTATTATAAATACTAACAAGTATTAATGGTATTATTATAAATACTAACAAGTATTAATGATATTATTATACATACTAACAAGTATTAATGATATTGTTATTATAAATACTAAGGCAGACAAACTATTATCACAGAGAGCAAACTATCTAAGCGGCTCCATGGCCTCTGAGTTGGTGAAAGTTAGTCCTGGATGACACATTCCTGCCTCACCTGGATAGTTTGGGGACATAAACCAAGAAATTGGACCCGGAGATGGCCAGAAAGACACGAAAAGACGCTTGTTTTTTTTTTCTTTTGACCTGCTTGAGGATCAGGATTCCTTCTTTACGTAAAGGGGAAGATATAAACATCCCATCAGTCCTGTGAGAGCAGACATTGTACAGTAGGGCTGGGAGTCTTTGGGCACTACACCATTCCATTTGATTCTTGGGGGTGACGATTCAGTTCAGAACCCATTCCCGGTTCAAAAGGATTCTCCAAATCATGACCTCTTTTATGACATTGTTGCCAGTTCTATGCTGGACTACATCCCTCCATCACATAGATAAGCAGCTGTCATAAATGTCTATATGACTTCAACCAATCTTGCTTTTCTTCACATTTAATAAAGTCAAATACAAATAAGGCAAGACAAGAGGTATCTATTTTCTAAAGTCTGATGTAGAACATCTACATCTACATCTACATCTACATGATGATTTGTCTGAGGGGCTGCACGGGACACATTGAAAAAAAAAGTAAACTATTTTTGCTTTTTTTTTTGGTGGATTAATAATCTTCACAAATAAGAATCACGGTTTATTCGAAAATCTATTTTTTAAAACCCTTTTGTACAGTAAGTGATTGTTTTATTATATTGATCCTTTCTTGTTTAGCACTTAGCAATAACGCTGCATGATGCTTAGTGTTTGACTACAGCCACATCTGTTTAGCACACAGCTTTTAAAAGATCCTCCTCCTTATGTTCAGGCTCAAAAATATAACTTTAATAATCATCATTTGTCCCAAAGTAGTCTTTGTTGTTTCTCATCAAGTCCGCCATGTTTAGTAGTCTGGTTGTTGTTGAAGCTGCTATAGACTATGATAGTCCAATATTGTGCATATGATTGTGTCTTTGAAGGCAGCACATGGACACCTGCTATAGACTATGATAGTCCTATATTGTGCATATGATTGTGTCTTTGAAGGCAGCACATGGACACCTGCTATAGACTATGATAGTCCTATATTGTACATATGATTGTGTCTTTGAAGGCAGCACATGGACACCTGCTATAGACTATGATAGTCCAATATTGTGCATATGATTGTGTCTTTGAAGGCAGCACATGGACACCTGCTATAGACAATGATAGTCCTATATTGTGCATATGATTGTGTCTTTGAAGGCAGCACATGGACACCTGCTATAGACTATGATAGTCCAATATTGTGCATATGATTGTGTCTTTGAAGGCAGCACATGGACACCTGCTATAGACTATGATAGTCCTATATTGTACATATGATTGTGTCTTTGAAGGCAGCACATGGACACCTGCTATAGACTATGATAGTCCTATATTGTGCATATGATTGTGTCTTTGAAGGCAGCACATGGACACCTGCTATAGACTATGATAGTCCTATATTGTGCATATGATTGTGTCTTTGAAGGCACCACATGGACACCTGCTATAGACTATGATAGTCCAATATTGTGCATATGATTGTGTCTTTGAAGGCAGCACATGGACACCTGCTATAGACTATGATAGTCCTATATTGTACATATGATTGTGTCTTTGAAGGCAGCACATGGACACCTGCTATAGACTATGATAGTCCTATATTGTGCATATGATTGTGTCTTTGAAGGCAGCACATGGACACCTGCTATAGACTATGATAGTCCTATATTGTGCATATGATTGTGTCTTTGAAGGCACCACATGGACACCTGCTATAGACTATGATAGTCCAATATTGTGCATATGATTGTGTCTTTGAAGGCAGCACATGGACACCTGCTATAGACTATGATAGTCCTATATTGTGCATATGATTGTGTCTTTGAAGGCAGCACATGGACACCTGCTATAGACTATGATAGTCCTATATTGTGCATATGATTGTGTCTTTGAAGGCAGCACATGGACACCTGCTATAGACTATGATAGTCCTATATAGTGCATATGATTGTGTCTTTGAAGGCAGCACATGGACACCTGCTATAGACTATGATAGTCCTATATTGTGCATATGATTGTGTCTTTGAAGGCAGCACATGGACACCTGCTATAGACTATGATAGTCCTATATTGTACATATGATTGTGTCTTTGAAGGCAGCACATGGACACCTGCTATAGACTATGATAGTCCTATATTGTGCATATGATTGTGTCTTTGAAGGCAGCACATGGACACCTGCTATAGACTATGATAGTCCTATATTGTGCATATGATTGTGTCTTTGAAGGCAGCACATGGACACCTGCTATAGACTATGATAGTCCTATATTGTGCATATGATTGTGTCTTTGAAGGCAGCACATGGACACCTGCTATAGACTATGATAGTCCTATATTGTGCATATGATTGTGTCTTTGAAGGCAGCACATGGACACCTGCTATAGACTATGATAGTCCTATATTGTGCATATGATTGTGTCTTTGAAGGCAGCACATGGACACCTGCTATAGACTATGATAGTCCTATATTGTGCATATGATTGTGTCTTTGAAGGCAGCACATGGACACCTGCTATAGACTATGATAGTCCTATATTGTGCATATGATTGTGTCTTTGAAGGCAGCAGGTGGTGTTTCTGCCAACATGAGCATCAAGCGCACGCTGGTGAAGGAATGTGAGGAGGAGGCGTGTATCCCAGAATGCATTGCACAGGAGGCTCGCCCAGTGTCCACAGTCAGGTAAGGAATGAAGGTCATTGATGGATTAGAAGACTGTTGTGATGTGTTTGTGGTGCAGCTACACCTATGAAGACTGTTGTGATGTGTTTGTGGTGCAGCTACACCTATGAAGACTGTTGTGATGTGTTTGTGGTGCAGCTACACCTATGAAGACTGTTGTGATGTGTTTGTGGTGCAGCTACACCTATGAAGACTGCTGTGATGTGTTTGTGGTGCAGCTACACCTATGAAGACTGTTGTGATGTGTTTGTGGTGCAGCTACACCTATGAAGACTGCTGTGATGTGTTTGTGGTGCAGCTACACCTATGAAGACTGTTGTGATGTGTTTGTGGTGCAGCTACACCTATGAAGACTGCTGTGATGTGTTTGTGGTGCAGCTACACCTATGAAGACTGTTGTGATGTGTTTGTGGTGCAGCTACACCTATGAAGACTGTTGTGATGTGTTTGTGGTGCAGCTACACCTATGAAGACTGCTGTGATGTGTTTGTGGTGCAGCTACACCTATGAAGACTGTTGTGATGTGTTTGTGGTGCAGCTACACCTATGAAGACTGTTGTGATGTGTTTGTGGTGCAGCTACACCTATGAAGACTGCTGTGATGTGTTTGTGGTGCAGCTACACCTATGAAGACTGTTGTGATGTGTTTGTGGTGCAGCTACACCTATGAAGACTGCTGTGATGTGTTTGTGGTGCAGCTACACCTATGAAGACTGTTGTGATGTGTTTGTGGTGCAGCTACACATATGAAGACTGCTGTGATGTGTTTGTGGTGCAGCTACACCTATGAAGACTGCTGTGATGTGTTTGTGGTGCAGCTACACCTATGAAGACTGCTGTGATGTGTTTGTGGTGCAGCTACACCTATGAAGACTGTTGTGATGTGTTTGTGGTGCAGCTACACCTATGAAGACTGTTGTGATGTGTTTGTGGTGCAGCTACACCTATGAAGACTGTTGTGATGTGTTTGTGGTGCAGCTACACCTATGAAGACTGTTGTGATGTGTTTGTGGTGCAGCTACACCTATGAAGACTGTTGTGATGTGTTTGTGGTGCAGCTACACCTATGAAGACTGTTGTGATGTGTTTGTGGTGCAGCTACACATATGAAGACTGCTGTGATGTGTTTGTGGTGCAGCTACACCTATGAAGACTGTTGTGATGTGTTTGTGGTGCAGCTACACCTATGAAGACTGTTGTGATGTGTTTGTGGTGCAGCTACACCTATGAAGACTGTTGTGATGTGTTTGTGGTGCAGCTACACCTATGAAGACTGTTGTGATGTGTTTGTGGTGCAGCTACACCTATGAAGACTGCTGTGATGTGTTTGTGGTGCAGCTACACCTATGAAGACTGCTGTGATGTGTTTGTGGTGCAGCTACACCTATGAAGACTGCTGTGATGTGTTTGTGGTGCAGCTACACCTATGAAGACTGTTGTGATGTGTTTGTGGTGCAGCTACACCTATGAAGACTGTTGTGATGTGTTTGTGGTGCAGCTACACCTATGAAGACTGCTGTGATGTGTTTGTGGTGCAGCTACACCTATGAAGACTGTTGTGATGTGTTTGTGGTGCAGCTACACCTATGAAGACTGCTGTGATGTGTTTGTGGTGCAGCTACACCTATGAAGACTGTTGTGATGTGTTTGTGGTGCAGCTACACCTATGAAGACTGCTGTGATGTGTTTGTGGTGCAGCTACACCTATGAAGACTGTTGTGATGTGTTTGTGGTGCAGCTACACCTATGAAGACTGCTGTGATGTGTTTGTGGTGCAGCTACACCTATGAAGACTGTTGTGATGTGTTTGTGGTGCAGCTACACCTATGAAGACTGTTGTGATGTGTTTGTGGTGCAGCTACACCTATGAAGACTGCTGTGATGTGTTTGTGGTGCAGCTACACCTATGAAGACTGTTGTGATGTGTTTGTGGTGCAGCTACACCTATGAAGACTGCTGTGATGTGTTTGTGGTGCAGCTACACCTATGAAGACTGTTGTGATGTGTTTGTGGTGCAGCTACACATATGAAGACTGCTGTGATGTGTTTGTGGTGCAGCTACACCTATGAAGACTGCTGTGATGTGTTTGTGGTGCAGCTACACCTATGAAGACTGCTGTGATGTGTTTGTGGTGCAGCTACACCTATGAAGACTGTTGTGATGTGTTTGTGGTGCAGCTACACCTATGAAGACTGTTGTGATGTGTTTGTGGTGCAGCTACACCTATGAAGACTGTTGTGATGTGTTTGTGGTGCAGCTACACCTATGAAGACTGCTGTGATGTGTTTGTGGTGCAGCTACACCTATGAAGACTGTTGTGATGTGTTTGTGGTGCAGCTACACCTATGAAGACTGCTGTGATGTGTTTGTGGTGCAGCTACACCTATGAAGACTGCTGTGATGTGTTTGTGGTGCAGCTACACCTATGAAGACTGTTGTCATGTGTTTGTGGTGCAGCTACACCTATGAAGACTGCTGTGATGTGTTTGTGGTGCAGCTACACCTATGAAGACTGTTGTGATGTGTTTGTGGTGCAGCTACACCTATGAAGACTGTTGTGATGTGTTTGTGGTGCAGCTACACCTATGAAGACTGTTGTGATGTGTTTGTGGTGCAGCTACACCTATGAAGACTGTTGTGATGTGTTTGTGGTGCAGCTACACCTATGAAGACTGCTGTGATGTGTTTGTGGTGCAGCTACACCTATGAAGACTGCTGTGATGTGTTTGTGGTGCAGCTACACCTATGAAGACTGTTGTGATGTGTTTGTGGTGCAGCTACACCTATGAAGACTGTTGTGATGTGTTTGTGGTGCAGCTACACCTATGAAGACTGCTGTGATGTGTTTGTGGTGCAGCTACACCTATGAAGACTGCTGTGATGTGTTTGTGGTGCAGCTACACCTATGAAGACTGTTGTGATGTGTTTGTGGTGCAGCTACACCTATGAAGACTGTTGTGATGTGTTTGTGGTGCAGCTACACCTATGAAGACTGTTGTGATGTGTTTGTGGTGCAGCTACACCTATGAAGACTGTTGTGATGTGTTTGTGGTGCAGCTACACCTATGAAGACTGCTGTGATGTGTTTGTGGTGCAGCTACACCTATGAAGACTGTTGTGATGTGTTTGTGGTGCAGCTACACCTATGAAGACTGTTGTGATGTGTTTGTGGTGCAGCTACACATATGAAGACTGTTGTGATGTGTTTGTGGTGCAGCTACACCTATGAAGACTGTTGTGATGTGTTTGTGGTGCAGCTACACCTATGAAGACTGTTGTGATGTGTTTGTGGTGCAGCTACACCTATGAAGACGGAGAGGGAGTGTTTGCTGAAAGTCAGTTTGTCTTTGACTTGGAGCTTCCTGCTTCTTTCAAGCCCAGAGTGGGCGATGGAGAAGTGCAGGACTTCTACCTCCTGCCCATCCAGGAGGTGAGCTCCATCTTCATCTTCACAACATTAGGACTCATTAGCGAATACTTCAAGTCTTTATCTCCATGTAAAAACCCCAAAAGCAGTCAAGTTGTCACCTTGTGTCAATGGTAAAGCCCATAAGAGTATTCTAGTAGAATATGTTCAGATAAAATGTGTCAATATCAAAATATGACCTGAAAAACATTTTTGGCAGCAGCAAAGTGGCCGTTTGGGTATATTTCAGCTTTGTAAAAAGTATTTCAACAAGTAAACAGTACAGTAGGTACTTGATGTTGATATATGTAATGTTCATAAGGGTGTTCTAGTCAAATATGTGTGTGTAAATATGCAATGTGTAAATATCAAAATATCACTTTTGAATCACTTTTTGTCAGGCAATAATTCATTTAATGAACATTTGACATAAATGATCACATCCAAACACTTGATAAATATTTATTATGTGCAGGAAGAAAGAACATGTATATTTGTATGTTTGTTCCAAACAAGAAAGAGGATTTATCACATCATCATGGGACTAACAACACTCCTTTAAATCTCATTCATACCACAGCAAAGGCATTTTCCAGACATGATAAATAAATACTGATAATGTGAAAGAAGTAGTGTTCCAGCAACAGGAAGATGAAGCGTCACATTTGTGTGTGGATTGTATTGAGCTTGCAAGGTGGAATATTACTGCTCAAAGTCACGTGACACTTCTCCACTTGTAGGGTTGATTTGCTTTTGCACTTGCAAGATTTTGACTTGTACTAGAAGGATAGTTTTTTTGTACTTGAAGAAAATAATTATTTGTTTCTGAAGCAGGATGTATTTGTTTGATAGGTGCCTTTCTTATTTGCAGAACAAAAGGCGTTTGTTTGTGAATGATATTTTGTATTTGCAAACTACACTGCGTTTGTGTGTCAATCCTGGCTAAAACATGTTTTGTGCCTGGGAGGACTTTTGGCTGTCATTTAACTCCATACACGCTGTTGTAACACCTGGCTTGGCATTGTCTTGCTGAAATAAGCAGGGGCGTCCATGATAACAACTTATGTTGCTCCAAAAGCTGTATGTACCTTTCAGCATTAATGGTGCCTTCACAGATGTGTAAGTTAGCCATGCCTTGGCCAATAATACACCCCCATACCATCACACATGCTGACTACAACACTTTCACCCTACAACAATCACTAATACACCCCCATACCATCACACATGCTGACTACAACACTTTCACCCTACAACAATCACTAATACACCCCCATACCATCACACATGCTGACTACAACACTTTCACCCTACAACAATCACTAATACACCCCCATACCATCACACATGCTGACTACAACACTTTCACCCTACAACAATCACTAATACACCCCCATACCATCACACATGCTGACTACAACACTTTCACCCTACAACAATCACTAATACACCCCCATACCATCACACATGCTGACTACAACACTTTCACCCTACAACAATCACTAATACACCCCCATACCATCACACATGCTGACTACCACACTTTCACCCTACAACAATCACTAATACACCCCCATACCATCACACATGCTGACTACAACACTTTCACCCTACAACAATCACTAATACACCCCCATACCATCACACATGCTGACTACAACACTTTCACCCTACAACAATCACTAATACACCCCCATACCATCACACATGCTGACTACAACACTTTCACCCTACAACAATCACTAATACACCCCCATACCATCACACATGCTGACTACAACACTTTCACCCTACAACAATCACTAATACACCCCCATACCATCACACATGCTGACTACAACACTTTCACCCTACAACAATCACTAATACACCCCCATACCATCACACATGCTGACTACAACACTTTCACCCTACAACAATCACTAATACACCCCCATACCATCACACATGCTGACTACAACACTTTCACCCTACAACAATCACTAATACACCCCCATACCATCACACATGCTGACTACAACACTTTCACCCTACAACAATCACTAATACACCCCCATACCATCACACATGCTGACTACAACACTTTCACCCTACAACAATCACTAATACACCCCCATACCATCACACATGCTGACTACAACACTTTCACCCTACAACAATCACTAATACACCCCCATACCATCACACATGCTGACTACCACACTTTCACCCTACAACAATCACTAATACACCCCCATACCATCACACATGCTGACTACAACACTTTCACCCTACAACAATCACTAATACACCCCCATACCATCACACATGCTGACTACAACACTTTCACCCTACAACAGTCCCCATGGTTTTTTTCTTCTTTGGTTCACCATTTCTAAAAACAATTTGACCACAGAACACTTTTCCACTTTGCATCAGTCCATCTTTGATGAGCTCGGGCTCAGCAAAGCATTTCTGGGTGTTGTTGATAAATGACTTTGGCTTTGCAGAGTAGAGTTTTAACTTGCACTTACAGATGTAGCGACCAACTGTAGTTACTGACAGTGGTTTTATGAAGTGTTCCTGAGCCCATGTGGTGATATCCTTTACACACTGATGTGGCTTTTTGATGCAGTAGCGCCTGAGGGATGGAAGGTGTGTAATATCATGGCTTACGTGCAGTGATTTCTCCACATTCTCTGAACCTTTTGATAATATTATGGAGTGTAGATGATGAAATCCCTAAATTCCTTGTTGAGAAATGTTGTTCTTAAACAATTTGCTCAGACATTTGTTAACAAAGTGGTGACCCTCACCCCGTTCTTGTTTGTGAATGAGTGAGCATTTCATGGAAGCTGCTTTTATAGCCAATCATGGCACCCACCTGTTCCCAATTAGCCTGTTCACCTGTGGGATGTTCCAAATAAGTCTTTAATGGGCATTACTTAAAGGGGAACATTATCAGCAGACCTATGTAAGCGTCAATATATACCTTGATGGTGCAGAAAAAAGACCATGTATTTTTTTAACCGATTTCCGAACTCTAAATGGGTGAATTTTGGCAAATTAAACGCCTTTCTGTTTATCGCTCTTTTAGCGATGACGTCAGAACGTGACGTCACCGAGGTAACACACCCACCATTTTCATTTTCACATTACAAACACCGGGTGCCAGCTCTGTTATTTTCCGTTTTTTCGACTATTTTTTGTAACCTTGGAGACATCATGCCTGGTGGGTGTGTTGTCGGAGGGTGTAACAACACTAACAGGGAGGGATTCAAGTTGCACCACTGGCAAGAAATCTGCCGCCAGACCCCCATTGAATGTACCAGAGTGTCTCCACATTTGAGCGGCGATGCTAAGACAGACATGGCACAGAGATGTATGGATAACCTGCAGATGCATTTGCAACAATTAAGTCAACCAAATCACAAAGGTGAGTTTTGTTGATGTTGTTGACTTATGTGCTAATCAGACATATTTGGTCGCGACATGACTGCCAGCTAATCGATGCTAACATGCTACGCTAATCGATGCTAACATGCTATATTTACGCTAGCTGTATGTACATTTGAAACTAGATACCCACATTTAATGCGAAACAAACACTTACCAATCGACGGATTTAAGTTGCTCCGGTGTCACAAGATGCCAAACTCCTGATCTTTTGGTCCGCACATTTTACCGGCGATGCTAATAAGGCAGCCATGCTATGGGCCACTTCATTAGGTACACCCACGCTATGGCCCAATAGCGTCAATAGCTTCAATTTCTTCTTCAATTTTGTTTTCGCTATCTGCCTCCATACTCCGACCATCTGTTTCAATACATGCGTAATCTGTTGAATCGCTTAAGCCGCTGAAATCCAAGTCTGAATCCGAGCTAATGTCGCTATTTCTTGCTGTGGTAACCGCCATGTTGTTTGTATTGGCAGCACTGTATGACGTCACAGGGAAATGGATAGTGGTTTCCAAGATAGCGAAAATAAGGCACTTTAAAGCTTTATTTAGGGATATTCCGGGACCGGTAAAATTTTGAAAAAAACTTCAAAAAATACAACAAGCCACTGGGAACTGATTTTTATTGTTTTTTACCCTTTTGAAATTGTGATAATGTTCCCCTTTAACTTTCTCACTCTTTTTTGCCACTTGTGCCAGCTTTTTTCAAACATGTTGCAGGCACCACATTCCAAATGAGCTAAAATTTGCAACAAATAATAAAGTTTGTCAGTGTCTTTGCAGTCTATTCAAATGAATATAAGTTGAAAAGGATTTGTTGTATTCTCTTTTTGTTTAGTATTTACACAAGGTGACCACTTCACTGCTTTTGGGTGTTGTATTATATGATCACCATTTACATCACAATTTATTATTTGGCATAACACAACTATTTCAAAATAGCTGCTGGTTGTATTATTGGATGAATATCTGGTTACTTTCTATTGTAAGTAGGGATGGGGACCATTTAAAACCAGTACTGTTCCCACTCCCGGTACCAGTTTTTGGTACTTTTGTGTGTTAATCATTGTTTGGTCATTAAATAAAAAGTCATGTAAAAATGAGCAGTTGTCCACTTGTTGCATCATCATGACGTTATGACATTTGCGATGCAGTTGCACTTCCTGGACATTAGATGGCAGCACTTTCCAAGTTATCTTGTTTACTAGGAAGTAGCTTTTTCCAATGTGTCCCTTTTTCTATTTTTTATTGTATTGCATATTTTGTGTTGTCCTATAACATATATATACATATATGCATATATATATATATATATATATATATATGTATATCCATCCATTTTCTACCGCTTTTCCCTCTCCGGGTTGCAGGGTGCTGGAGCCTATCTCAGCAGTATTGGGGTGGTAGGCGGGTATATATTACATTAAAATAATAAAAGATAATGTATGATGTATTTGTAACATTTTATGAGTGGGACCCTTTTGGATACTTGAGAATTTTAGTGGTATTTTTATTTCATTCTGTCATTGCTCAAAAGTTAATAATCCCAATTAATGTTGTTATGAAATATTGACCCCAAAGTCCTACTAAAAGCCACTACTAGCGACCACGCAGTCTGATAGTTTATATATCAATGATGAAATATTAACATTGCAACACATGACAATACGCCCGCTTTACTTTACTAAATTGCAATTTTAAATTTCCCGGGAGTTTTTTCTTGAAAACGTTGCGTAATGTTGACGTGTACGCGTGACGTGACGGACTGTTAGGAAGTATGAGCGCTGCACACACACACAGCTAAAAGTCGTCTGCTTTAACGGCATAATTACACAGTATTTTGGACATCTGTGTTGCTGAATCTTTTGCCATTTGTTCAATTAATAATGGAGACGTCAAAGAAGAAAGATGGAGTTGGGAAGCTTTAGTCTTTAGCC
This sequence comes from Nerophis ophidion, assembly GCF_033978795.1. Classification (NCBI taxonomy): domain Eukaryota; kingdom Metazoa; phylum Chordata; class Actinopteri; order Syngnathiformes; family Syngnathidae; genus Nerophis; species Nerophis ophidion. The sequence goes on from NC_084616.1 coordinate 1,034,685, forward strand.
ACACAAACACACGGTGATTCCTTGTTTTAAATTCCTGGAGGTGAAACTTTCCTATGGATCACAGCGAACATGGATCCCAACCGAATGTCAACCAGCAGGTTTCGGTGAGAAAATTGTGGTAAAAAGTCGCTTCTTACCGGAGAAAAGCCGAGCTTGTGCCGTCCATAAAGCTTCCCTGAGACACTGCGTCAACACACCTGTGGACACACCCCTCCGACTATCAGGTACTATTTAACTCACTAAAACACGAGCAACACAATAGAAAGATAAGGGATTTCTCAGAATTATCCTAGTAAATGTGTCTAAAAACATCTGATTCCGTTTCAATGCAATCGCGTTTTTTTGGGGGGGTTTTTTTCCGTAGTCCGTCGCTATCAATATCCTCAAACACGAATCTTTCTTCCTCGCTCAAATTAATGGGGAAATTGTCGTTTTCTCTGTTTGAATAGCACTTTTTGTTGGAGGCTCCCATTAAAAACAATGTGAGGATGTGAGGAGTCATCAACATGTGATGTCATCGTCTGCTACTTCCTGTACAGGCAGGGCTTTTCTCTTAGCACCGAAAGTTGCCAACTTTATCCTGGATGTTCTCTACTAAATCCTTTCAGCAAAAATATGGCATTGTCGTGAAATGATGAAGTATGACACATAGAATGGAGCTGCTATCCCTGTTTAAATAAGAACATCTCATTTCAGTAGGACTTTAAGACTCCAATTGTTTCACATGAAATATTCCACTTTGAACATTTTTGGGGGGGAATATTGTATTGTTTGTGTTTGTCATATAATAAACACCATGCTCTTATGTCAAAAAAACTAAGAAAAATATAAGCAAACAATACAACTTAAAATGGATGGATATATCTTAAGTTGATCTCCAGGGTTGTGTGTTAAAAGTCCAAAATTAAAATACTTATTTTTAACACTTTTATGAATGGGACACTTTTGGATGTTGGAGGGATTTTTATTTTTTTACCATTGCTGAAAATTGAATAATGAATCCAGATGGATGTTATGAATGACTGATTTATTTCCATTTGTTATGAATGACTGATTTATTTCCAATTGTTATGAATGACTGATTTATTTCCATTTGTTATGAATGACTGATTTATTTCCAATTGTTATGAATGACTGATTTATTTCCATTTGTTATGAATGACTGATTTATTTCCAACTCCCATTGCTTCACATGAAATATTCCACTTAGGGAATAGCTTGTATATTCTGTGTTTGTGCCATAAAAAGAGGAAGTTGTTGAAGGAAAAGGGCAGAAGTTTCTATTGAAAGAAAGCTCAGAAGTTGATCTCCTGATTGAAGTTCTTCACATATTTTCTGGCTCCCAAGGCTTAAACCTGAGGGGAGCCCTGGAAGTTCAACTATTTATTTTGAAAAAAGAAAAATATCAAAATGCTTTCATCTTTCAGTCTTTGGACGCCCCTGATTATTGACTCTGGTTTTCAGGTGAAGGAACTTCTTGCCACTGAGGACTTCAAACCCAACTGTGCCCTGGTGGTCCTGGACTTTCTCATCAGACATTCTTTTATTGAGCCGGACAATGGTCGGTCACTTTCTACAACCTGACTTTTTATCAACTCTAATATCTGTGTCCTTTTCTTCTCAGAACCTTTTTACCAGGACTTTGTGTGTGGACTCCATCGGGCGCTCTAGAACAGGTCTCCACCTTTTTACCAGGACTTTGTGTGTGGACTCCATCGGGCGCTCTAGAACAGGTCTCCACCTTTTTACCAGGACTTTGTGTGTGGACTCCATCGGGCGCTCTAGAAAAGGTCTCCACCTTTTTACCAGGACTTTGTGTGTGGACTCCATCGGGCGCTCTAGAACAGGTCTCCACCTTTTTACCAGGACTTTGTGTGTGGACTCCATCGGGCGCTCTAGAACAGGTCTCCACCTTTTTACCAGGTCTTTGTGTCTGGACTCCATCGGGCGCTCTAGAAAAGGTCTCCACCTTTTTACCAGGACTTTGTGTGTGGACTCCATCGGGCGCTCTAGAACAGGTCTCCACCTTTTTACCAGGTCTTTGTGTGTGGACTCCATCGGGCGCTCTAGAACAGGTCTCCACCTTTTTACCAGGACTTTGTGTGTGGACTCCATCGGGCGCTCTAGAACAGGTCTCCACCTTTTTACCAGGACTTTGTGTGTGGACTCCATCGGGCGCTCTAGAACAGGTCTCCACCTTTTTACCAGGACTTTGTGTGTGGACTCCATCGGGCGCTCTAGAACAGGTCTCCACCTTTTTACCAGGACTTTGTGTGTGGACTCCATCGGGCGCTCTAGAACAGGTCTCCACCTTTTTACCAGGACTTTGTGTGTGGACTCCATCAGGCGCTCTAGAACAGGTCTCCACCTTTTTACCAGGTCTTTGTGTCTGGACTCCATCGGGCGCTCTAGAAAAGGTCTCCACCTTTTTACCAGGACTTTGTGTGTGGACTCCATCAGGCGCTCTAGAACAGGTCTCCACCTTTTTACCAGGTCTTTGTGTCTGGACTCCATCGGGCGCTCTAGAACAGGTCTCCACCTTTTTACCAGGTCTTTGTGTGTGGACTCCATCGGGCGCTCTAGAACAGGTCTCCACCTTTTTACCAGGTCTTTGTGTCTGGACTCCATCGGGCGCTCTAGAACAGGTCTCCACCTTTTTACCAGGTCTTTGTGTGTGGACTCCATCGGGCGCTCTAGAAGAGGGCCCCACCTGTGATAGCGGGGTGTTTAGCGGACAGGATAATGTTAGAGGTGCATTGTTGTGAAGAGAGTGAGTTTGAGGGAGGAAAAAGAAGTGGTTGCCATTCATCGAATTAAGGACAGAAATCATCAAAAAGCAAACTTGGTGAAGCGTAGCACTGTTCGTCTGCGCCACAACGAAGCAGAATGTGTCAGCCAGGGACGTTACAATAATAGCTCATTTATCCATGAAAATATGGAGAAGCTGCTGATGTTGTGTTTGACAGAGAAACAGCTGGAAGAATATACCATCAAAGTCCCCTTTCCAATCGAAATACTATTATTACATGACTTCATAAAACCACTGGACTTGTTTTCTAGTACATTCTATTGCAGGGTTCTTAACCTTTTTGAAAGCAACTTTTCCACTACAGAAGGGCCCGGGTCCCACTTCAATATTAACACTGAATGACATCTTGATGCCAATGGTATTGAATAATGATATCTATCATACTTACAGGATAAGCCTTGTTAAATGATACAGTATGAAACCATTATTATCCTTAAAAAATACTAAGCAATTGTACTGAAAAATAAGGGGACCCTTAAAAATGTATTAAAAGTAAATTCACGTACAATTACAACGTGCTAAAAGAAATGAGATGCAACTAAATTCATGATGTATATGTTTCTTGAATGAAGTATCAATCAAATGTAAGTACCTATGGAAAAAAGGTTTTAGCAATTGAATGGTCATGTTTACACTTAAGAAAGTTTCCTATGACTTTGGCCCCACACTTCTTCTGTTTGTTGGAGCTTGTCAGTGCTGCCACCAGTGGTGGAAAAGTGTATTACACCTGGAGGGAGGACTCTTTGGGCCGCCTGCCATCCATTACAAGTCAGGAGCTACAATTCCATGCAAAAGGGATTAATGATGCATCTTTATGCAGATCCATCCACTTTTACATCTCTTTTCCTTTCACTAAAAAAACTTTTATCACCTGCAACTTTCAAAAATAATCATTTGGAATAAGAAAGTGAAATGTGTTGAAAAGTGGAAGACGTGCGGTCAGTGAGCTACAGCCCGACATATTTTATAACTCTTATTTACAACAAATACATCCATAATGACTCATTTCTTCTAGAATGTTCCATGTGTGGCATGAAGATACAAAGTGTGGATGCAAACACGTCCTGACAATTAAACATCTTTGAAAGTTACCCTTATTGACCCTCAGTCTGTTCCGTAGCGTGGCTTTCAGTTACTGTTGATGCACAAGCTGGAAAATGGCGAGCAGAAATGCACAATGTATGCAATGTGTCCATTTATACCACCATTATTTACTTTTTAAATTGATCTCAACTCTACATCGCTGCTGGAATTGTAATTTTCCTGAAGGAATCAATAAAGTAGTATCCATCATTGTATCTATCCGTGCGTCCGTCTTATGTCAAGGCTACATTCTGGAAACCACGGCTGCAAAGCCATGACAAAGTCCTTCTCCCGAAAAGACGGGACTATTTTATCTGGCGCGAGGAGGAGGAGCTTCACTTCCGTCTTTACATGACAGTTTAGCGCATTGATAGACATTTCAACTTCAATGATCCACAAGGGAAATAGTCCCGATTGTTACACTAACTACTTTATAAAGATGGAGGCAGGAAGTCTTTAATATTCTGTATTCCTGTTGTGACCTCAAAAAAGACCTCCTATCAAAAAAACAATCACACCTTTTCTAACTACCAGAAGAAAATGACAAATGTTTTACATTCCGATCATGCGCTGACTGTCAAATGTGATTTGTCATGTCGTCTGTGATATTTCTACCCAAATAAATGCGAGTACATCAGTTGAGGGCAATCAATCAATCAATGTTTACTTATATAGCCCTAAATCACTAGTGTCTCAAAGGGCTGCACAAACCACTACAACATCCTCGGTAGGCCCACATAAGGGCAAGGAAAACTCACACCCAGTGGGACGTCGGTGACAATAATGACTATGAGAACCTTGGAGAGGAGGACTCCGGCTTATTAGTGATTCCTAGAGCTCAAAAAAAGTCTGCGGGCTATAGAGCGTTTTCCGTTCGGGCTCCAGTACTCTGGAATGCCCTCCCGGTAACAGTTCGAGATGCTACCTCAGTAGAAGCATTTAAGTCTCACCTTAAAACTCATCTGTATACTCTAGCCTTTAAATAGACCTCCTTTTTAGACCAGTTGATCTGCCGCTTCTTTTCTTTCTCCTATGTCCCCCCCTCCCTTGTGGAGGGGGTCCGGTCCGATGACCATGGATGAAGTACTGGCTGTCCAGAGTCGAGACCCAGGATGGACCGCTCGTCGGGACCCAGGATGGACCGCTCGCCTGTATCGGTTGGGGACATCTTTACGCTGCTGATCCGCTTGAGATGGTTTCCTGTGGACGGGACTCTCACTGCTGTCTTGGAGCCACTATGGATTGAACTTTCACAGTATCATGTTAGACCCGCTCGACATCCATTGCTTTCGGTCCCCTAGAGGGGGGGGGGGGGGGGTTGCCCACATCTGAGGTCCTCTCCAAGGTTTCTCATAGTCAGCATTGTCACTGGCGTCCCACTGGATGTGAATTCTCCCTGCCCACTGGGTGTGAGTTTTCCTTGCCCTTTTGTGGGTTCTTCCGAGGATGTTGTAGTCGTAATGATTTGTGCAGTCCTTTGAGACATTTGTGATTTGGGGCTATATAAATAAACATTGATTGATTGATTGATTGAAAGCAATGGATGTCGAGCAAGTCTAACATGATACTGTGAAAGTTCAATCCATAATGGATCCAGCACAGCCGCGAGAGTCCAGTCCAAAGCGGAGCCAGCAGGAAACCATCCCAAGCGGAGGCGGATCAGCAGCGCAGGGATGTCCCCAGGCGATACACAGGCAAGCGGTCCATCCTGGGTCCCGACTCTGGACAGCCAGTACATCATCCATGGCGATCGGACCGGACCTCCTCCACAAGGGAGAGACAATGAAAGCGGACATTTGAAATAAAGTGTATGTCCTTTTATAACATGTGGTGGTTGATAGTCTTCAACCACATGTTTATCAGGCTGAATATCACAATATACAAACCCTGTTTCCATATGAGTTGGGAAATTGTGTTAGATGTAAATATAAACAGAATACAATGATTTGCAAATCCTTTTCAAGCCATATTCAGTTGAATATGCTACAAAGACAACATATTTCATGTTCAAACTCATAAACGTTATTTTTTTTGGGCAAATACTAATTAACTTAGAATTTCATGGCTGCAACACGTGCCAAAGTAGTTGGGAAAGGGCATGTTCACCACTGTGTTACATCACCTTTTCTTTTAACAACACTCAATAAAGGTTTGGGAACTGAGGAAACTAATTGTTGAAGCTTTGAAAGTGGAATTCTTTCCCATTCTTGTTTTATGTAGAGCTTCAGTCCTTCAACAGTCCGGGGTCTCCGCTGTCCTATTTTACGCTTCATAATGCACCACACATTTTCCATGGGAGACAGGTGTGGACTGCAGGCGGGCCAGGAAAGTACCCGCACTCTTTTTTTACGAAGCCACGCTGTTGTAACACGCGCTAAATGTGGCTTGGCATTGTCTTGCTAAAATAATAATAATATATATATAATATAAATAAATAAATAAATGGGTTGTACTTGTATCGCACTTTTCTACCTTCAAGGTACTCAAAGCGCTTTGACACTACTTCCACATTCACACACTGATGGAGGGAGCTGCCATGCAAGGCGCCAACCAGCACCCATCAGGAGCAAGGGTGAAGTGTCTTACTCAGGACACAACGGACGTGACGAGGTTGGTACTAGGTGGGGATTGAACCAGGGACCTTTGGGTTGCGCACGGCCACTCTTCCACTGCGCCACGCTGTCTATATGTTATATATTATTTATTATTATTATTGTCTATTGTGAGCAAACTGTGGTGCTGAATTTCCCCCAGGGATCAATAAAGTACTTTCTATTCTATTCTATTCTATTCTATAAGCAGGGACGTCCATGAAAAAGATGGCACTTAGATGACAACATATGTTATTCCAAAAGCTGTAAGTACCTTTCAGCATCAATGGTGCCTTCACAGATGTGTAAGTTAGCCATGACAAGCTAAGGTTGTGTACTTTGGAGCAGTGTGTTGTATAAAAATATCCACGGTGACAAAGCCAAGAAATAAGGACACATTAACATGAAGTAAGACATAATAATAGTTTAGATCAGGTATTCGCCTTTCTTTGGTTTTCCTGTCGGAGATTATTATTATTTTTAATTTTTTAATCACCTAATTATTTTTTTATCTTATTTTGAATTTTATAAACCTTTAATTATAAATTGCAATATTTATAAACAATTGAGACAAATAATAATTATGAAAAACAGTACAAGACAGTGCCAGGGGTTTTAAACTCAATAATGTAACCAAAATAATATATATATATATATATATATATATATATATCAACGTATAAAGCCATAGGCTCACACGATTTTATTAAATAATTTAAGTTTGGAACACAGCATCATAGTTTTCACAGCTTTTTGCTTGTTAGAGGTACAAAGCGTTTTAAAGTAAAGTTCAAATTTTTTTTTAAAAGCACAAAAAAAAGGTCGGCTATTGAGAAACTTACATTTATGAATATAAAACTTAGCCAATAGTATAATGAGTTTGAATACCATGAATTAATTTAGTTGGACCCCGACTTAAACAAGTTGAAAAACGTATTGGGGTGTTAGCATTTAGTGGTCAATTGTAGGGAATATGTACTGTACTGTGCAATCTACTAATAATATGTACTGTACTGTGCAATCTACTAATAATATGTACTGTACTGTGCAATCTACTAATAATATGTACTGTACTGTGCCATCTACTAATAATATGTACTGTACTGTGCAATCTACTAATAATATGTACTGTACTGTGCAATCTACTAATAATATGTACTGTACTGTGCAATCTACTAATAATATGTACTGTACTGTGCAATCTACTAATAATATGTACTGTACTGTGCAATCTACTAATAATATGTACTGTACTGTGCAATCTACTAATAATATGTACTGTACTGTGCAATCTACTAATAATATGTACTGTACTGTGCAATCTACTAATAATATGTACTGTACTGTGCAATCTACTAATAATATGTACTGTACTGTGCAATCTACTAATAATATGTACTGTACTGTGCAATCTACTAATAATATGTACTGTACTGTGCAATCTACTAATAATATGTACTGTACTATCTACTAATAATATGTACTGTACTGTGCAATCTACTAATAATATGTACTGTACTGTGCAATCTACTAATAATATGTACTGTACTGTGCAATCTACTAATAATATGTACTGTACTATCTACTAATAATATGTACTGTACTGTGCAATCTACTAATAATATGTACTGTACTATCTACTAATAATATGTACTGTACTGTGCAATCTACTAATAATATGTACTGTACTGTACAATCTACTAATAATATGTACTGTACTGTGCAATCTACTAATAATATGTACTGTACTGTGCAATCTACTAATAATATGTACTGTACACTCTACTAATAATATGTACTGTACTGTGCAATCTACTAATAATATGTACTGTACTGTGCAATCTACTAATAATATGTACTGTACTATCTACTAATAATATGTACTGTACTGTGCTATCTACTAATAATATGTACTGTACTGTGCAATCTACTAATAATATGTACTGTACTGTGCAATCTACTAATAATATGTACTGTACTGTGCAATCTACTAATAATATGTACTGTACTGTTCAATCTACTAATAATATGTACTGTACTGTACAACCTACTAATAATATGTACTGTACTGTGCAATCTACTAATAATATGTACTGTACTGTGCAATCTACTAATAATATGTACTGTACACTCTACTAATAATATGTACTGTACTGTGCAATCTACTAATAATATGTACTGTACTGTGCAATCTACTAATAATATGTACTGTACTATCTACTAATAATATGTACTGTACTGTGCTATCTACTAATAATATGTACTGTACTGTGCAATCTACTAATAATATGTACTGTACTGTGCAATCTACTAATAATATGTACTGTACTGTGCAATCTACTAATAGTATGTACTGTACTGTGCAATCTACTAATAATATGTACTGTACTGTGCAATCTACTAATAATATGTACTGTACTGTGCAATCTACTAATAATATGTACTGTACTGTGCAATCTACTAATAATATGTACTGTACTGTGCAATCTACTAATAATATGTACTGTACTGTGCAATCTACTAACAATATGTACTGTACTGTGCAATCTACTAATAAAAGTTGCAATCAATCAAAAGCAAATGTAAAAATCATTTTCCACATGTTTTCATACATTGTAAATTGCGGTGGAAGAGGGGTTAGTGCGTCTGCCTCACAATACGAAGGTCCTGAGTAGTCTTGGGTTCAATCCCTCTTTCTGTGTGGAGTTTGCATGTTCTCCCCGTGACTGCGTGGGTTCCCTCCGGGTACTCTAGCTTCCTCCCACCTCCAAAGACATGCACCTGGGGATAGGCCTCTCCCACCTCCAAAGACATGCACCTGGGGATAGGCTCCTCCCACCCCCAAAGACATGCACCTGGGGATAGGCCCCTCCCACCTCCAAAGACATGCACCTGGGGATAGGCCCCTCCCCCCTCCAAAGACATGCACCTGGGGATAGGCCACTCCCACCTCCAAAGACATGCACCTGGGGATAGGCCCCTCCCACCTCCAAAGACATGCACCTGGGGATAGGCCCCTCCCACCTCCAAAGACATGCACCTGGGGATAGGTCCCTCCCACCTCCAAAGACATGCACCTGGGGATAGGCCCCTCCCACCTCCAAAGACATGCACCTGGGGATAGGCTCCTCCCACCTCCAAAGACATGCACCTGGGGATAGGCCCCTCCCACCTCCAAAGACATGCACCTGGGGATAGGCCCCTCCCACCTCCAAAGACATGCACCTGGGGATAGGCCCCTCCCACCTCCAAAGACATGCACCTGGGGATAGGCCCCTCCCACCTCCAAAGACATGCACCTGGGGATAGGTTGATTGGCAACACTAAATGGTCCCTAGTGTGTGAATGTTGTCTGTCCATCTGTGTTGGCCCTGTGATGAGATGGCGACTTGTCCAGGGTGTACGACTCCTTCCGTCTGATTGTAGCTGAGATAGGCACCAGCGCCCCCCGTGACCCCAAAGGGAATAAGCGGTAGAAATGGATGGATGGATGGATGTAAATTAAAATAGCACATGTTTAAGACAAAGCACACATGAATTAATCATGAATATTGTCCAGGATGAATATTGTCCTCACAGCTGACCTTGCTGACCTCTCTCGTTGCTGTGCCGGAAGAGGCTGTGTTACACTTTCAAAATACAAAGACCATATAGATTGAGTGGGGCCAATACGTCTTCCTCCATAACTGGGTGCGACACTTGCAATCCTACTTGTACATACATTTTAATAATGCAAAAAAACAACTGTCAACTTATTCACTTTTCATTTCCGTGTTTTGTTTTTGTTTTGCGCGGATTTAAAATAACAAGTTCCGGGATGAAATTCCAAGTCGATCTGCTAGGGGACGCCATGGGCCCGACTTGATGCGAGCCAATCAGCATCAAGGACTCACTTGATGCGAGCCAATCAGCATGAAGGCGGCGACTCACAGCTCGGTGATTGGACCATTTAAAAAAGCTGCGCCACAACCCAGCAAAGTCCGTGTTGATGCTCGGCCGCCTTCTGTGCGTCTCAACCGCTCTCTCGCAAACACACACACGGTATGTATCATGTAGCCAGACTTCAAAATATGACATGTAATAATAATGATGTCAGGACAAGTGGGGAAGTTCAACAAGTAACTATCTCCAGTGGAGAACTTGATGTCACGTATGTTCGCGCTGCCGTCGGCGTGGTTCAAAATGGTGGCCTAGCTGCTTAGCTGCTTAGCTGCTTAGGTGTAGGAAAGTGACCGAGGTGAAAAGATCGTCTCTGTCGTATTTCAGCTGACATATACTTACTTTTTCAGCAGTCTACACGAGCATCGAGGTGCTGAAATGGCCGACGAGCACTCCAATAAAGCGGCGGGCTTATACGACTTCGATGCCCCGTCTCACGTCGTCGACTTCCAGCAACTCCAGGACGAGCCTTGCGATGATTCCTGGTTTGGTAAGTCCTTCTCTTCTTTTGGTGTGGTAAGTCCTTCTCTTCTTGTTTTGGTGTGGTAAGTCCTTCTCTTGTTTTGGTGTGGTAAGTCCTTCTCTTCTTGTTTTGGTGTGGTAAGTCCTTCTCTTCTTTTGGTGTGGTAAGTCCTTCTCTTCTTGTTTTGGTGTGGTAAGTCCTTCTCTTCTTGTTTTGGTGTGGTAAGTCCTTCTCTTCTTTTGGTGTGGTAAGTCCTTCTCTTCTTGTTTTGGTGTGGTAAGTCCTTCTCTTGTTGTTTTGGTGTGGTAAGTCCTTCTCTTGTTGTTTTGGTGTGGTAAGTCCTTCTCTTCTTGTTTTGGTGTGGTAAGTCCTCTTGTTTTGGTGTGGTAAGTCCTTCTCTTGTTTTGGTGTGGTAAGTCCTTCTCTTCTTGTTTTGGTGTGGTAAGTCCTCTTGTTTTGGTGTGGTAAGTCCTTCTCTTCTTGTTTTGGTGTGGTAAGTCCTTCTCTTGTTGTTTTGGTGTGGTAAGTCCTTCTCTTGTTGTTTTGGTGTGGTAAGTCCTTCTCTTCTTGTTTTGGTGTGGTAAGTCCTTCTCTTGTTTTGGTGTGGTAAGTCCGTCACTTGTTTGAATATGCTCTTTTTTTTTTTTGTTTTGGATGCATTGTTTACGCTAAAATCGTGTTTGAAAGGAAGTTACGCCCTTTGCTAGTCTTTGTTTTCATGTTGAGTGGAAAACCAGCTCTATTTGTCTGCCGCAGTATACATTATCCATCCATCTTCCGCTTATACCATGAATTGATTAACGTGGACCCTGACTTCAACAAGTTGAAAAACGTATTAGGGTGTTACGATTTAGTGGTCAATTGTACGCAATATGTACTGTACTGTGCAATCTACTAATAAAAGTCTCAATCAATCCGAGGTGGGGTTGTGGAGGCAGCAGCCTTAGCAGAGAAGCCCAGACTTCCCTCTCCGCAGCCACTTGGTCCAGCTTCTCCCGGGGAATCCTGAGGCGTTCCTAGACCAGCTGGGAGACATAGTCTTCCCAACGTGTCCTGGGTCTTCCCCGTGGCCTCCTACCCGTCGGATGTGCCCGAAACATTTCCCTAGGGAGGCGTTTGGGTGGCATCCTGACCAAATGCCCGAACCACCTCATCTGGCTCCTCTCCATGTGGAGGAGCAGCAGAGCTTTTCACCCTATCTTTAAGGGAGAGACCCTATTTGAAAACTCATTTGGGCCACTTGTACCCGTGATCTTGTCCTTGCGGTCATAACCTAAACGTCATGACCATAGGTGAGGATGGGAACGTAGATCGACCAGTAAATTGAGTTTTGCCTTCTGGCTCAGCTCCTTCTTCACCGCAACAGATCGATACAGCATCCACATTACTGAAGACATCGCACTGATCCGCCTGTTGACCTCACCATCTACTCTTCCCCTACCCGTGAACAAGACTCCCGGTACTTGAACTCCTCCACTTGGGGAAAGATCTCCTCCCCAACCCGGAGATGGCACTCCACCCTTTCCCGAGCGAGAACCATGGACTCAGATTTGGAGGTGCTGATTTTCATCCCAGTCGCTTCACACTCTGCTGCGAACCAATCCAGTGAAAGCTGAAGATCATGGCCAGATGAAGCCATCAGGACCACATCAGCTGCAAAAAGCAGAGACCTAATCCTGCAGCCACTAAACCAGATCCACTCAACGCCTTGACTGCGTCTTGAAATTCTGTCCATGAAAGTTCTGAACAGAATGGGTGACATTATTATTATTATTATTATTATTATTATACATTACTATTCGGGCTGTAGTGATTTGTTTCGGAATTTGTGGTTGCCAATACCTTATTTGTTTGTTTGTTTATAAAACAATACGGTTTAGTGAGTTGAAATCGAGTCAGTAACTTGTTAGAGTAGGTGAAGTTTCTTAAACTCCTGTTTTTTGAAACATAATTCTGGATACAAACCAGCAGGTAAACAATTAATGGCCAATGCATTCACATTGTATTTAAATAAAACTCTACCAACTCTTTAGGTGGAATTAAGCAGAGGAAACAGTTTCTGCTCTCATTTTCAACATTCAAGATGTTTTCACTGGAAGTAGAATAACCAACATTCTAACAGTAGATTTACATGCTATTTATGCTTTTGTTTTTCCACATATAGTAATACAATATTAATATAATAAAATAAAGTGCAACCAACACGTGTTCAGGTTGAATTAACACTAGGTTTACCTGCTACTTTTACTCATTTTGACATGCGTATAATACAAAATTTCTATAAGAAATTAAGCACAAACAAATCTCTTCAGGCAGGTGTTGCGGCTTTTATATTTGTGTTGTGGCAAAAGTTATTTGTTGTCTTATCACATTTATATTTGTTGTGTCCTTTCCCTGCCACCATGTTTATGCGCCATTCCTTTTTTTAGCGGCTGATGGCGATGACACCACTGACGGTCACACAGACTTCGATAACAATTAACGCCCTTATTATTATTATTATTACTATTACAAGTGTTAAACTTCTTAAAGTCTGCTGTTCTTAAATAGTCTTTTTTTCTAGTATTTATAAAATCAATTGATTTTTATTTTAAAATGTTTGACTGATCTCTTCTTGAAGGCGAACTTGTCGAGCACGGATAGATGTCTTTAAATCTCAGTAATATTAACCCCCCCAGAGTTAATATATTGATTTGTCTGTTGTTGTTATCTTGTGCAGATCAACAGGCCCTTGAACAGAATGTGCATGCTGTACAGCTTTTCAAGCCAGATGAGGGACCTTCTAAACCCAAAGCCACCGTGGGTCCAATGAGTGTTGCTGGTTAGTTTTGCATTTGCTGGTTGTAATTTGGTTTAGTTCTGTCTTATTTGCTAAAGTATACTTTGCACATGTGCTTGTCATTGCAGATTCCGGTGCTGCCGATACTAACACACCTTGCAGTGGTGGAGCCATTCCAAAAACCAGTGGCCAAGCGCTTAGGTACGGTACCGGCTGAGTTGTCTTTAGCTCAGTTTACACTGGACACCAAATGTATATCAAACATACAAGCAAGGGGGTGATGGCTCAACTTTGTCTTTATTTCCAAGCGAAGAGATTCTGATCTGTGCTGTATGCGCTGCTCTGTTAATGCGCGCGCACACACACACACACACACACACATGCTATGGTGCCTTCACAAACCATCAGCAATCAGAAAAATCCTAGTTGCAGGTTAAAAATTAAAGCGCAACATCAAATATTTTAATGTTGCGCTTTTAAACGCATACAGAGACTCGAAATGAAGCGAAACGATGCGATCAGCTGAGTTTATTCGGAGGGAACATTTAAAAACTGCAGAGTCCATGTCAGGGGTAGGGAACCTGTGGCTCTTTTGATGACTGCATCTGGCTCTCAGATAAATCTTAGCTGACATTGCTTAACCCGATAAGTAATGAATAATTCCGTTGGTAATCAGTGTTAAAAATAACGTTCAGAATATAAAACATTCTCATGCACCTTAATCCATGAATCCGTTTTCTTCCGCACCTGTTCGTTAATGGTAAGGAGTATTTTATTAATTATTGGTTAACTTCAGAATAACATCCATCCATTTCCTACCGCTTATTCCATTTGGGGTCGCGAGGGGCGCTGGTGCATATCTCAGCTACAATCGGGCGGAAGGCAATCAATGTGTGTAGACAGTTTTGTCCCCAGCTTCTACCAACCTAGTCCCATCCGTTGGGTCCTTGAGCAAGACACTTCACCCTTGCTCCTGATGGGTCGTGGTTAGCATCTTGCATGGCATCAGTGTGTGAATGGGTGAATGTGGAAATAGTGTCAAAGTGCTTTTTCCCTTTGGGGGCGCTGGTGCCTATCTTAGCTACAATCGGGTGCAAGGCGGGGTAGACCCTGGACAAGTCGCCACCTCATCACAGACAACATTCACACTCACATTCACATACTAGGGCCAATTTAGTGTTGCCAATCAACCTATGCCCAGGTGCCTGTCTTTCGAAGTGGGAGGAAGCCGGAGTACCCGGAGGGAACCCACGCAGTCATGGGGAGAACATGCAAACTCTACACAGAAAGATCCTGAGCCCGGGATTGAACCCAGGACTTTTAGGACCTTTGTATTGTGAGGCAGATGCACTAACTCCTCTCACACCGTGCTGCCCCTTCAGAATAACAATGTTATTAAAAAGAATAAGAGACTTATTATACTCTAAAATGTTGGTCCTACTTAAAAATGCACACATTTAGTTGTATTTAGTGTTATAAAAAATTGTACGGCTCTCACGGAAATACATTTTTAAATATTTGACTTTCATGGCTCTCTCAGCCAAAAAGGTTCCCGACCCCTGGTCCATGTAGTCACTGCCGTGTTTTCTCGAGCCGAACGGCTCTAGTCTGCAGGTGCTGCGGCACTTCTGTTTTCAGGAAGTAAGCAGTGTTGCCTAAAATGCATTAATAAATGACTTTTTTCTGTGATTAAACATTTAAACGGTTCATTAAATACATAATACATTTCTGTTATTTATTTTGTTAACTATTTCTTTGCTATCACTTTTACCATCATACTTTACATATCGTATGTGCTGATGTTGTTGTTTTTGTTTCTCTGTCTTATCCCCCTCTTGTCCCCACAATTTGCCCCTCTGTCTTCCTTTCCTTCTCTTTCTATCCCCTCCTGCTCTGGCCCGGCTGCAACAAATGATAATATAAATACATTTAATAAAGTCAAATACAAATAAGGCAACAAAAGAAGTATCCTACACTTCTCTTTTGTAAAGTAAATGTGTACAGCAGATATGGGCATCTACATCTACATCAACTATATGATTTGCCTGAGAAGCTGGACAGGACAAAAAAAAATGTAAACAGTATCACTAACAGTCTGGAATTTTACCGCGGGTTATCATTTTACCGTTGCATCCCTAACGACAACATAACAAATGTCTGTCAAACATTTGCAGCACTTAAGAAATTATAGTATTTCAACAGTATTAAATGGTCTTTTTCCAAAGATTTGAAGTGAAATATTCCCACACTGGTTTTGTGATGTTGGTCTCGGGCTAAAGTATTGCACTGTGCGATGCGAGCCTCGCCCCACAAAAAGTCAGATTCTTAATGAGGAAGAGAGTTATTTTCATTCCACTATGGCACAAACAGCTGCCGAAAGAGTGACTGCGCCTAAAGTATGCATAGATTTATCCATCCTGGACCACAGAACTCACTTTATTTTCATTTTTCTTGGGTTGTTTGACTTATGGAATGACGGCCCAGGCCTAATTTGCTACGTACCTTACGTCAGTTTTTGATGTGAGTGAGTTGAAAACTAACGTGCAGTAGATCCACGCTAATGTCCGTCTACTTAACCATAAAACGATTACAATCCCCTCAAATTCATTACACAATACATAACCATTACATTTCATAAGTGTGCGTTCATGTGAAAAAGATTCTCATTTTTAAGGTGTGACAACTTTAGTTTGGCGAAGTAGCAGCGACTTCCTCGTTCATTTGCAGAATCTACTCTGCTTTCTTTTCACTTTATGCAAGTGACATTGGGGCCTGTGCTTGTTTATGCTGCAGTCTGTTGATCACATTTCATCTCAGAAGTCACCTGGAAAGAAAATCTGATTCAGACAAAAATCAGATTTGGTCCACTTTGGCCTTCAGTGTAAACGTAGTCTTGGTGTTTTTGTTCCTGATTCCTGCACTTTATTCCTGTAGGGTTCCAAAACGTAAAGGGCAAGCGGCCAGCAGTTCACCTTCCCAACCTCTTAAAAAGTATAAAAAGTAGGTGTGCCTTTCTTCATGGTCTCCTTATGTTTAGTAGTGAACATATGTGCTCAGAAGTCCTGTTTTTTTTAGGAGTCCTGTTCTGCAGTCAACTGGAAAATCCACTTTAACGCAGCCCCGGCGCATGCGGCCTAGGACCCGGAGTGCATTTTGTGCCAAACCTACTACAGGGTAAGCTTTATACAAATCCTGCTTGCCGTTCCAAATGAACTGGAAGCGATTGAGGCCGTATTTTTGTGCATATGGCAGAAAACTATCACGTTATAAGTGATTGG
The DNA here is from genome assembly GCF_033978795.1 of Nerophis ophidion. Lineage (NCBI taxonomy): Eukaryota > Metazoa > Chordata > Actinopteri > Syngnathiformes > Syngnathidae > Nerophis > Nerophis ophidion. Next base: position 1,051,627 of record NC_084616.1, read on the forward strand.
TCTATGGATTATCGATATTCTTTTATGACATACTGAAAGTAAGCACCAGGAGAAAAATATATGAGATGTAAATATTTTTTTTTTGAAATGTAACTTCCTCTTAATATAATCTCTCAGTTATCAAGGCAGAAAGGAAATGTCAATGCAAGCATGAAAAAAAAAATGTAAAGGAAATGGTTAAATAACCTTGAACACTTAATAAGATCTTAAAATGAAGGTGCTACAATTATGAATGCTTGATAAAGTGTAAGAAAATGTCAACATAGAAACCTGAGAACTCTTTTCTGCAGGAAGTTACAGCTGTGCCCTAAAGGGTGGTGTGGTATTAGCGGTCTTGCCTTGCATCATTTACCAGTGTTTTCCATCAGAAAATGTGTTCGCTAAGGTGGTGTCTCTCCAGGGGGAGGGGGCGTCTCCCAAGACAGGGCAGGTGTAAGGAACAGTGTAACTAGGCCTGTCGCCATTACGTCTCCACCTCATCCCTTGATGTTAGTTTTGGAGTTTCAATCTCTTCTCTGATGTCTCTTCATCTGAACATATTCTTCTACTGCGTTCAGCAACTTTGTCTCCATTGTAATTTTTCGTTTTAGTCTGTTGTGCTTTTTGATTGTTTTTGTCTAGTGGAAAAAAATATTTTTAACAGAATAACATTCAATAACCATGAATACATTATTTGGGATAAAGCCACTTTAGCAGAGGTGTAAGACAGTGACATGTTATTTACAAACTGTCAAATGGCCCTTAACATCGGGAAACAATGTGTGTCAAAGCACTTCATCCAGGTGTTTTAAATTTGACAGAAAAAAACATTTAATGCAACTGCAGTTTTACTTAATATTTATTTCAAGAAACCATCCATCTTCTTCCGCTTATCTGAGGTCAGGTTGCGGGGGCAGCAGCCTAAGCAGGGAAACCCAGACTTTCCTCTCCCCAGCCACTTGGTCCAGCTCTTCCGGGAGATCCTGAGGCGTTCCCAGGCCAGCCGGGAGACATAGTCTTCCCAATGTGTCCTGGGTCTTCCCCGTCCCCTAAACACCTCCCTAGGGAGGCGTTCGGGTGGCATCCTGACCAGATGCACGAACCTCCTCCATGTGGAGGAGCAGCCGCTTTACTTTGAGCTCCTCCCGGATGGCAGAGCTTCTCACCCTATCTCTAAGGGAGAGAGCCCTGCCACTCATTTCGGCCGCTTGTACCCGTGATCTTGTCCATTCGGTCATGACCATAGGTGAGGATGGGAATGTAGATCGACCGGTAATTAGAGAGCTTTGCCTTCCGGCTCAGCTCCTTCTTCACCACAAGGGATCGATACAGCGTCCGCATTACTGAAGACGCCGCACCAATCCGCCTGTCGATCTCACCATCCACTCTTCCCCCACTCGTGAACAAGACTCCTAGGTACTTGAACTCCTCCACTTGGGGCAGGGTCTCCTCCCCAACCCGGAGATGTTACTCCACCCTTTCCCGGGCGAGAACCATGTACTCGGACTTGGAGGTGCTGATTCTCATCCCAGTCGCTTCACACTCGGCTGCGAAATGATCCAGTGAGAGCTGAAGATCCTGGCCAGTTGAAGCCATCAGGACCACATCATCTGCAAAAAGCAGAGACCTAATCCTGCAGCCACCAAACCGGATCCCCTCAACGCCTTGACTGCACCTAGAAATTCTGTCCATAAAAGATATGAACAGTGATTGTGTACAAGAAACTACTCAAAGCATTTAAATACAACCCTATTTAAATACATGTCAAGCAGCTGAACTTGAATATATGCTTGCCATCTTCACTTCTGATTCAAAGCAAGTATTTTTGTCCCACTTCCACTGAGTGCATTTGTAATTGCAGTGCGGTTGTTTTGATGCCCAGCTATACAACATTTATCTGCCTTTTAACAATATTACTTTCTCGCAATGATGTTAGCGCCCACATAGCTGAAGTAGAGCTCTTCTCTCTTCCACCACAGAAGTTTTTATATTGCTGCTCTTCTACATGATCGGCCATATCTTTGTCTGTGAGCAGGCTGTCGGGGGTGAATGGAGAATCCCATCTCCTGTGAGAGTTTGTGTGGATATCTGATGTTTCTATTCCAAATGGAATGGATGTAGTTGATTGAGAACCGGCACATATCTGCTGGCATAGTGTGAAGTACAGTGTAAACACGTCTTCCACCTGCGTCCACTGCTTGTCTGGACTTTCCACCAATCACTCTGTTTAGTGCCGATGGTTGTTCTTGTCACGTCCTCTATTCGAGGAGGAAATTCCTCCAATGTCCCAAGTCCATACCGTTCCAAAATAGGGTAAAAGTGTCACCATACTTGGACTGGCAAGTTTCCCAGTCAACACTTTGAGATTTGTGAATTTTAAACTCCAAGACGATGCTTAAAAGTAGCTCTACTTCTCTGTCAGTCCACATATATCATTCTCTCTTGCCATGACCCGCCATTTTTGCTATATGCCGCCTCCGGAAATGAGGTTTTGGATTTTCTGATTGGCTAAAATGGTCTTAAGTCCAGCGCCCCCAGTATTTTGGCATGTGTATGACACCCAGTGCATGCCTTTGCTTGGGGACAGAGAGAGTTGTTTAAATGCTTATGACACCCAGTGTATGCCTTTGCTTTATGACAGAGAGAGTTGTTTAAATGCCTATGACACCCAGTGCATGCTTTTTACTTTGGGACAGAGAGAGTTGTTTAAATGCGCAGGTGTGGCTGGAGATCTTCTTAAGACCGTAGTTTAGGCAGTGTCTCTTTGATGTTTAGGCGTCCGCCTTAACAACAAAGCGCTGCCGGAAACACTGATTTACACACCACATCGGTCTATGATCCTTTTTTGGAAAACATTTTTTTTTAAATGCCTAATTTGTCTGTGGTACTTTTTCCTCTTTTAACCACAATTTCACGTGTGCGTGCAATTTGTTAAAGTGATTTTTTTTTTGCATTTTACTGCATTGCAAATCTACGTGCTTTAAGAAGTACTTAAGTTGATGTAGACCAGGGGTCTCAAACTCATGGGTGAGGCTCGGCCGCAAGGAAAGCTATCCTGAATAATGTAATATGCGCTTTTTATTTGAATTCACCTTCTTTGAATGGCTTTCCCTGTCCAGCAGCATACTCGACAATTTTCCCGATTTTTCCAGGTAACTGAATTTTGGTGTACCTTCCGACAATTTGCGGGGAGACCCTTATCTCGAAATTTGTCCTGATTTTCACCCGGCCAGCAACATTAAGAGTACCGTGATAGTACTGTCTGTACTGCCCTCTACAGCATGTCATCGCAACCGTTTTTTCATCGTAGTGACAATGTGCTGGCCCATCCACACGTAGCATGAGGCATTGACATTCATGCACAAGAAACTGCAAGACATACTCGATCAACAGCCATACAGGTCACACTGAGGGTGGCCACATAAACTACTTTGTCTGTTACAAATATGCGCCACACTGTGAACCCACACCACACGAGAATGACAAACACATTTGGGGAGAACATCTGCACCGTAACACAACATAAATGGTAAATGGGTTGTACTTGTATAGCGCTTTTCTACCTTCAAGGTACTCAAAGCGCTTTGACACTACTTCCACATTTACCCATACACACACACATTCACACACTGATGGAGGGAGCTGCCATGCAAGGCGCCAACCAGCACCCATCAGGAGCAAGGGTGAAGTGTCTTGCTCAGGACACAACGGACGTGACGAGGTTGGTACTTGGTGGGATTTGAACCTGGGACCCTCGGGTTGCGCACGGCCACTCTCCCACTGCGCCACAGAACAAATACCCAGAACACCTTGCAGCCGTAACTCTTCTGGGCTACAATATACACTACCTCAACCAACGCACGGAGAGGGTGGGGCGGGGGGTGTATTGTAGCTTGGAAGAGTTAGGGCTTCATGGGATTCTGGGTATTTTTTCTGTTGTGTTTATGTTGTGTTGCGGTGCAGATATTCTCCCAAAATGTGTTTGTCATTCCTGTTTGGTGTGGGTTCAGTGTGGCGCATATTTGTAACTAGGGCTGCAACTAACGATTAATTTGATAATCTATTAATCTGTCGATTATTACTTTGATTAATCAGATAAAAGAGACAAACTACATTTCTATACTTTATCTTTTAAAAACGCATACTGGCACCATCTTCTTTCAACTTGCCAAATAAAACAAGGCAAATAATACATTTTTTTTATTTTTATAAAGTGCACTATTGTCATGCATAATAGCAATTTCGTTTGGGGGAATTTCAAACTTGTCTATTACCTATTCCAACCATTCTGCAATGTTGGATGCTAAATGTCTGTCCTCTAGTGGCATGGTGGTAAGGCAGATTGACTTCATGTTCTATTCGTCTCCAATGTAGTGGCATGTATTGTCATTTTATTCATTATTAGTTAGCTTCAGAATAAAAATGTTAATGAAAATAATAACAGACGTGTTGTACCCTAATGTTGGTTTTACATAAAAATGCACACATTTAGTTGTATTCAGTGTGAAAATATTATTATATGGCTCTCACGGAAATGTATTTTAAAATATTTGGCTTCCATGGCTCTCGGCCAAAAAGGTTCTGACCCCTGGCTTAAACTGTCCATGTTGTCACTGGTTTTGTTTTGGCCAGCTACCCACTTGGTCCGGAAAAACAGCAGTGATGACGTCACCACTGTTTTCCACAAATATAATCGTCGGCGATACAATTTGTCGATAATTGATTTTTTTTTTTTTTTTTTTTTTTAATCAAACCATGAAGTGCCCAATAATTCCCACCTCTAATTAAGAGGTTGGTAGATGTATTTCCAAATGTTCATTTACCACTGCAGTTGAGATGTATTTGTTTTCATTCCAATAGCACGAAGGACCAGGAGGAGGAGGAGGAGGAGGAAGTGGACCAAGATTGTGAAAGAGAACCTGAAGCTCCTTCACTGAGGAAAAAGAAGGAAGCTACTCTCTCAGTAAGCATTTCATGCAACAACTCCAACCTTTGCCAATATGTTGTGGATGGGGGCTGTAACTAATAACTCTGTGAAACATTTACTATTACTCTTTTACATGGAAAAGCAATTGGTGAGATTATGTTCATGGACATTTGTGCTCTCTGCCGTGTATTTATTGTAGCTTCCGGCCGCATATATCACAATATAGTATTTGCCATGTAAATGATAATGGAACCATTTCAAAATGGGTTACAAAGGCTCCCAATTGAGTAGCTGGCGTACGCGCTAACATATTGCGTCATTTCCAGTTATGTTGTTTACAAATTGCTTCTATCTGTTCAAATGTAACAAGCACACATTTTTCTGGTTCACTACTTTCCACGCCTTTTGGGCAATACTAGAAATGTGGGTATGGATCCAATAACAGTAGTTACAGGGCCAGTATTGGCCATACCAATGCTGATACTTGCCATTTTCAAGTTAATTGAATTATTCCGTGTTTGATCACAATTCTAATCAGACAAAAAATACAGGATGGTGGTCTATTTACATGATTTCCTACTACTGGCTTAGATTTTAATTCCATTCCTTTGTTGTTTGCCCTTAAAGTCATCCAAGGAACAGTTTAACAATAATAAAAACAACCAAAGATGATTTTTTTTTTTTTGATGATAAAAAAATGATCTGTAATATCGACCATATAATGATACTGGGCTGTCTATTTGTAACAATCCACCTGCCTTTGTTTACGTTCGGGAGCTCTAGCTTGCAGTTAGCTTATTCTCCTACGGTGTTTAGTGTCTCATGTTTAGCTATTCCTTGTTCTCCCAGTGATAATAATACTTGTAAGAAACATAGTGTATTTGCTGCCATGAAGTCGAGGATTAATAACTTAGCAGTGACATTGCACTGTTGAAAGACATAAGCTGCTAGCTCTGATGTGTTTGCTATTTGCTGTGGAATTCACAGGACACTGCTCGAATGTGTCATGAACGTACGTATGCCGACCTAATGTACAACGTTGGAATCTTTGCTTGTTGCCATGCCCAGTCATGTGGTCATTGCTGGTGCAGACATCACTAATCCAGTTGAAGTAGGAAGTAGTGCTAGCAAGTCATTTCAGGATGTATCTCTTCACTCTTTGTTGACTTGCTAAAATGGCAAGAGTTAGTCAACTTCATGAAGTCTTTTGATTTTACGCAGTTATTTTCAGCCATGAGACTTTTTTTGTTGTTGTTGTTGAACCGAGTAGCTGCCTCTTTGGCAGAAAATGCCAACAATACAGTCCCCTCCTATAAAGAAGAATCCAATAAATGCTGGTGCACATCAAGGAAGTGTTAACCTTTCGTCCGTTTTGAGTCCCAATAGTGTGAATGTGTCCTTCATGTCTGTCGTCCAAGAAGTAGCCTGCAAACAGTTAAACAGGGATTATACACAATCATGAGGGCGCTTGTTGGAATATACTTCATTTTTGTGAAAAATGTTTCCAGCATGACCGGGTCATCAAATAATCAGTCTCACGTGACCGTACATGAAGACTTGGCACTTCATGAACAAAAAGTTAATTAAGTGATGCAGTGGTTTATTCTGTGAGCTGATGAATGTTGAGAAGGAAGTGATGCCACCTACTCAGTGGCCTAGTGGTTAGAGTCCGCCCTGAGATGGCTAGGTTGGGAGTTCAAACCCCGGCCGAGTCTTACCATAGACTATAAAAATGGGAGCCATTACCTCCCTGCTTGGCACTCAGCATCAAGGGTTGGAATTGGGGGTTAAATCACCATAAATGATTCCTGGGCGCGACACTGCTGCTGCCCACTGCTCCCCTCACCTCCCAGGTGGTGATTAAGGGTGATGGGTCAAATGGAGAGGACAAATTTCACCACAACTAGTGTGTGTGTGACAATCATTGGTACTTAAACTTTAACCTGTTTAGTAGTGTATTAAAAAAATCTGCGTTTCTAAATATGATGCGAATGTATTTCTACCTGTGCAGTAATTATCTGATGACAATTAAGAAGAGTTATAACATAGCTCAGATTTAAAAAAAAAAATGATTTCAAATGTATTTTAAAAGCTCCACTTAATGAGATTGGCGGTACTGTAGGTGTGTTAGGGTGAGCAAATCAAGCGCCCCTTTGCTCTTACCTGGTAGGAAGTGGCAAGTTTCCCTCAGTAGTTCAGAGTGATGTTCTATTTACCAGAGGAGTTTTTACGGTGCGCCCAAGGACAGCTGACTATAGTACGGCAGAAATAATACAAATATATTTGAAGTGTTATGCACTCTTTAGTTAAATGATAAATCCATGTCAAAATGCTGCAGTACAAACAAACAGTAAAAGCTTAGTCATGAAAAGAGATGAAATACCAAGGCGACGTTCACACTGCAGGATCGGGTGACCAATGCAGATTTTTCTTTGTCAAGTCCAATCTCTTTTTAAGGCTGTTCACTTTATAAAAATGGATTTCTAATGTGCACACGATGCAACGTTGCAAAGAAAAAATGGGTTCAACTCTGGTCGGTCTCAGTACTGCCGCACTTGTGGCAATGTCAAGGACTTTGTGCAATCAAAGTCAACATTTTCTCCACCAAATTACTGAGGAGCAGCAAGAGGACAAGTATTTTGGCTCTGGCAGTTTCACAGGATCTTTTGCTTCCACGTCTGCATGAAGAATGTGTCTGTAGGCCTGAGTTCCTAAAACATTTGATTTTCACCTGTCTTCTGCTCTGTTCATTTTGTTTTTTGATAAGTCTATTTTGTCAAATAATAATGCTGCTTATCTTTTTGATGATGTTGTGGTCTGATGAATGCCACACAAATTATGAAAGAGGCCCGGGTCGAATATGAAACATTTGGAATTGCACTCCTCACGTGGACATGAAAAAATCCCATACAGGTCGCATTTGGGCAAAATAGTAGGAATTGAGCAGCATTGTGAACAAATCCTAAGGTTAAAAGATTGTCATTGAAGCATAAGAAACACCAAGATGTGGCTTTTCTTTTTATTTGAGTTATTTAAAAAACAATATTTCACTTTTTACTTTTTGAGCACATTCATCAATACCGCTTTAATAAACATCCCTGCAGTTATATCTCCATTAAAACAATAATAGATGACTTCCTGCTTCTCAAGACTGATACATTGTCTCTTTCAGTGACGTGCGGTGAGGTTCATGGCTGGTGAGGCACTGACTTCATCACAGTCAGATTTATAAACATATGAACCCTATAGAGTATCTTATTCACCATTGGATTGGCAGCAGTTAACGGGTTATGTTTTAAAGCTCATAGCAGCATTCTTCCCTGCTTGGCACTCAGCATCAAGCGTTGGAATTGGGGGTTAAATCACCAAAAATGATTCCCGGCCGTTGCTTCTCACTGCTCCCCTCACCTCCCAGGGGGTAAACAAGGGGATGGGTCAAATGCAGAGGACAAATTTCACCACACCTAGTGTGTGTGTGTGTGTGTGTGTGTGTGTGTGTGTGTGTGTGTGACAATCATTGCTACTTTAACTTCATGTAGCAGGTACTTTAGCTAGTATAGTAGAAGTTCTCAATATTTGGGCTAATCAGAAGTTTAGATTACGACTCGGAGAGAGTAGGACAGACACAATTTAATACTTTAAATGATACTGGTGTTATTTAAACATGTACAGTGCAACAACTATTGGACAGACATTAATGGGAATGGCCATTCAAAACAAAAGAAAAAAACAAAGGAATCTCAACAAACAATGTTGGTTTAGTTCAGGTAATTCATAAAAAGTAATATCAAAAGTTCTTCAAGATTATAGGAGCCATATGAGACTGATCGCAGTCCATATGTGCATTGGCAGTTTATACAACCACACGGGTTGGCGTTGTGGATATGGTAGTTTGTAGTGAAAGTTCAGTTTATGGGCAGGTTGTGTATGAGGTAGTGCAAAAGGCTTCAGAGCAATGAAGTGCGAGGCAAGGCGTTCGGCTATAAGCCGCCTACTGGCCCGACCAGAGCAGGTGGGGTTCAGGGGTAGAGGAGGTGGAGATCCTCGGGCTCGAGGCCTATCTACAGCTTGCCATCCAAGACTTGGGGACCTGGCCTACGTAAACACTAGGGTCGGGTATTGTTTGAATTCGAACATTCCGATTCTTTGTTTCAATTCCGATTCCGATTCTTCTTGTACCATGCCGGGATCAATGTGTTTGACAGGTAGTCCCTGGAAGGTGGTATGTATTTTGGTTTGAGAGTTTTCACCATATCCCTGCAAACATAAACAAACTTAATGTTGCTGTTACTGTTTAGCCCAGTATCAATTAGCTTAGCTCTAACGTTATTGCTTAACTAACCTAAATGTTGGAGATTCCACCTCTGAAAAGGGATGCAGTCTTTTGACTATGTGTGCAGTGACCTTTCTGTGGCACCGACATCTTCCCCATTGCCGCTACGGTGAACTGAGTACGCTGAGCACATGGCGGAGCCTGGCTAGCAGGTTGTAAATTGTCCATGAAAAAATAAGCGGGCTAATTTGTTAGCTGCCTCAACGTTGGCGCAAAACACATTATTTATTGCATATATATTGTTTTACTTACCGGATTCGGACTGCAGTGCAGTCACCGAGGTGCCAGGCTGGGCGCCAGAGGCAGAGGACGGTCGGTGCAGCGCGTCGGAGACTGGACACACATTTATTTGTACTCCATGAACTCGGAGGTGCTTCATCATGTTCGACGTGCACCCTCTTAAGCACAAAACAGTCCTGTCGCACGGATTACATTTTGTCGATATTTCATTTTTTTTAGTAAAATAAAGCCACACTTTCGACCGCCGACGCCCGCTATCAATGCTTGACTGACTCACTCGGCTATGCTAACACTTCCGGCGGTGGGCGCTTCTTCGCTGGTGTTCAGCGGCTTCCTTCTTCTTCTGGTCGGCGGATTGGGTATCGAAACTGGGAATCGAAATTTAAACTTTTAAACGATTCCGGGAGAATCGGAAAGTTAGTCCCGGTTCCAATCGATACTCTACACCCAACCCTAGTAAACACAGAACCCAGAGTTCAACCAATGTGCGCACATAAATATCAACATTAAGTCATCCATCGTTCGAACTTCAATAAATAAATTACTCATTATTATTAGCGATAATACTGCTAACATTAACTATTAATCACATGTATGTAGAAAATAAACACGACAGTACACAGTCTTGTCTCTAGGACAGGTGTGACACAGTGTTGTCTCTAGGACAGGTGTGACACAGTGTTGTCTCTAGGACAGGTGTGACACAGTGTTGTCTCTAGGACAGGCGTGACACAGTGTTGTCTCTACGACAGGCGTGACGCAGTGTTGTCTCTACGACAGGTGTGACACAGTGTTGTCTCTAGGACAGGTGTGACACAGTGTTGTCTCTAGGACAGGCGTGACACAGTGTTGTCTCTACGACAGGCGTGACGCAGTGTTGTCTCTACGACAGGCGTGACACAGTGTTGTCTCTAGGACAGGCGTGACACAGTGTTGTCTCTACGAAAGGTGAGACGCAGTGTTGTCTCTACGACAGGTGAGACGCAGTGTTGTCTCTACGACAGGTGAGACGCAGTGTTGTCTCTACGACAGGTGAGACGCAGTGTTGTCTCTACGACAGGTGAGACGCAGTGTTGTCTCTACGACAGGTGTGACGCAGTGTTGTCTCTACGACAGGTGTGACGCAGTGTTGTCTCTACGACAGGTGTGACGCAGTGTTGTCTCTACGACAGGTGTGACGCAGTGTTGTCTCTACGACAGGTGTGACGCAGTGTTGTCACTAGGACAGGTGTGACGCAGTGTTGTCACTAGGACAGGTGTGACGCAGTGTTGTCACTAGGACAGGTGTGACGCAGTGTTGTCACTAGGACAGGTGTGACGCAGTGTTGTCACTAGGACAGGTGTGACGCAGTGTTGTCACTAGGACAGGTGTGACGCAGTGTTGTCACTAGGACAGGTGTGACGCAGTGTTGTCACTAGGACAGGTGTGACGCAGTGTTGTCACTAGGACAGGTGTGACGCAGTGTTGTCACTAGGACAGGTGTGACGCAGTGTTGTCACTAGGACAGGTGTGACGCAGTGTTGTCTCTAGGACAGGTGTGACACAGTGTTGTCTCTAGGACAGGTGTGACACAGTGTTGTCTCTAGGACAGGTGTGACACAGTGTTGTCTCTAGGACAGGTGTGACACAGTGTTGTCTCTAGGACAGGTGTGACACAGTGTTGTCTCTAGGACAGGTGTGACACAGTGTTGTCTCTAGGACAGGTGTGACACAGTGTTGTCTCTAGGACAGGTGTGACACAGTGTTGTCACTAGGACAGGTGTGACACAGTGTTGTCACTAGGACAGGTGTGACACAGTGTTGTCACTAGGACAGGTGTGACACAGTGTTGTCATTAGGACAGGTGTGACACAGTGTTGTCACTAGGACAGGTGTAACCGCGCTCCAGCGGCCGCGTTCATTCATTGTCTTTACTGTAGCATAAAAAATGCAGATGGTCTTAACACGCCACAATACTCACTCACCATATTTAATTACTTAAAGACTCGACATGAATATAAATTAAATCGGATCAGAAACATTGGAGGAAACGGGATTAAAACCCAATGCTAACAGCCCATAGAAAATACATGGGTACGGCTAGTAGCTACTATCAGCAAACAAATTCACTTACCAACTCGGCTTAATATCTCAACATCGACACACTCTTTGGTCGCAACTCGGCCCTGATGGTCGGCACATATAAGTTTACATTTAGTTGTAAAATATTAGACGGTTGTTTTTACGATATGCAGGCAAATGACAACTTTAAAACATAGCGGCTTCAGATCAGATGTCCCCATGCAGGCCTAGCCTGGTCGCAAGAATGATCCCTGGGATCACTAGCGCCCTCTACCACCAGGAGGCTGGAGAACAGGTGCCTCACACACTCTCTTCACAGCAGTCTTATGATTGGCCAGCACAAGAAATAGGTTACACACATACAGTTGTTGACAAAATACACTGTACATTATATACCTCAGCTAACTAAACTATGGAAATGTATAATATCATTCATATAGCAATAATGTCTCACTGCACAGCAGTTAGCAGAGTCATTGCACAATCCACGGGGAGGCTCAACTGGCTGCTGCCTCACCACAAGTCTCTTCTCAGTATTGGAACGGCAAATGTGAAAATTCAGCAATTTTGAATAAAAATGATCTAAAATTGGTGAAGTTAAATGGAAAATAACTTTATAGTATAATCCCTGGATATATATAACAATTTAAAATGTTTTTTTTTTCCACGATGGCACGTGAGGCCCTGCCTCACCTGACTGCAGGTCACTGGTCTCTTTTGGCCAGAGAAAAAAAATATTGTTTATCCCATCCTTTATCCTCTAATCAATGACATTTGATAAAGTTGCATTTCAAACTTTTCAAAATAAGTTTGATAAAGATCCATCCATCCATTTCCTTAAAAGCTGTTCTTGTTGAATAGAAGCTGAGCGTGCAAGTGGAGTAGGTGGTGTTCAAAGTGATTCTTAGGTTTTCTCTCCCTGCACAGAGCAAGCGCCCACACCTGACGGTGCCCAGACCTTTGAATCTGGGCGCCAAGAGGAAGCCCGCCAAAGACCCCTACGTGCCAACGGCTCAGCGCATAATGCAGCTCCAGCAGCGCACTCCTCAGCGCTTCCATCAGCTGAGTCGGCAGGCCATAGAAAAAGGTGTGGTTTTTATTTTTGCTGTGGCTGAGAGAGCCGCCTGGTGAAAATGTAATCCTCTCGCCAGGTCCGCCCAAAGCTAAGGGGCAGCGCCTGCAGCTCACTCGGCCTCAGTCCCCCAACTTCTCCACAAGACTGAGGAGCCGCCCCCCTGCTGTGAAGAGCAGCGCTCAACTGGAGGAGGAGGAGCTTCTCAAGTACGTTTTTATTCTTTTAATGTTGTCCATATTCTGGTCTCTGGTTGAAGTTAACTGCTGTCACTGTTTTGGGGGGAAGGTTCAATTTCAAGGCGGTGGAGCTGAACAAAAAGATCCTGGAGCAGCAGGAGTCTCTGAAGAAGCCGGTGGCCAAAGCATCCACCGTGCAAGAGGCCTTCACCATGCACATCGAGAAGCGGCTCCAGGAGAGGCAGGTCGGCAAAGCCCACGAAGAAGAAAAAGAAGCGCAGCCCGCCTTCAAAGCGCACGATCTGCCCAAGAAGATCCTGGAAGGGGTCGTGGTGAGTTCAAGTGTTGCACCAAGGCAGACGTGCTTAGTTCAAGGGTTTGTTGTCCACAGGGCGTTCCAGATAGGAAGGTCATACAGCCAACTGTGCCGCAGTCTCCTGCCTTCATCCTGGCCAAGAGGGCTCGCCCCGACATCAAAAATGAAGAGGTGAGGACACAGGAAACTGCTGCTCATTCAATGCATGGCTCAAACTGTTTTCACCTAAAAAAACAAAACAAACTGACCAATATTAAAATACAGTTGCATAGTGCAACCAAATATTCATTAAAAACAAGGCGGAGGTCTTATTTAACATGTAGATTTAAAACCCTGTACTTACTTTGGCGTAGCTCAGTCAGAGTCTCAGCTCTGTCGGCTTTGAAAGAATGTAGATACAGTTGTAGGCCTGAAATGAAGGTCCAATGCATTGATGGATGTCACACCTGCCTTGTAATGCCATGCAGAGGTACGCTTGGAACAGTTTTATAGACTAATGATATTGCTGTCAGGAAATATTTGAGAAGCACGGCACGAGAAAGCAACAATTAATGTCAATGTTAGCAATACTATTGTTAGCATTGACTATTGAGGTCCTCTCCAAGGTTCTCATAGTCATCATTGTCACTGGCGTCCCATTGGGTGTGAGTTCTCCTTGCCCTTATGTGGGTTCTACCGAGGATGTCGTAGTGGTTTGTACAGTCCTTTGAGACATTTGTGATTTAGAGCTATATGAACAAACATTGATTGACTATCATGACCATACAAGTGTAGAAATCCTCAATTAGACTTTTGGCTTTTAAAGGTAAGATGTCGGCCTCTTGTGTACTGCACAGTAGCCATCTTGTTTTGGTGGCCCACCACCTCCTTTACTTGGCTTTAAAAGTCACATGACTGATTTGATGGCCCCGCCCAGAGTGGCTGACCTTGACCTTGACGGCAAGGCAAAGCAACAAGTAAGGAGCGTGGAGTGCTAAGGGGGGAAAAAACCAAGTTGTACCTTGTTTCCAGGTGAAAGCTCCCTCGCCCATCAAGCATGTGCCGGTCCCTCACTTTGGCGTGACCTTTCACCCCATTCTGCCGGAGAAGCAGCACATCCAGGTGTGTCCCTTCTCCTTCGAGCAGCGGGAGCAGGCCAAGAAGCAGCAGAAGGAAAGCAGGGAGCAGAAAGAAGAAGAGGTGTGGTCCTCGTTCCAAACCAGTCCTGCGTCTGCCTTTTGATGGCCGGCCTTTAAGTCTGTCTTCTTGCCCGCCTGCCAGCTTCCTGCCTTCAAGGCTCAGCCGCTGCCACACTTTGACACCGTGGTCCTGCCAGAGAGGAAGAAGCTGGAGCCCACAAAGCCGGAACCCTTCAGGCTGCTGGTGGACCAACGTGGCTCCGTGAAGAACGAGCGCTGGGAACAGATGGTAGGTACACCTCACCCTGGACTTCTCCTCACTCCACCTGACTCTGGTCTTGGCCTTTAGGTGAAGGAGGAGCAGAAGAAAATGAAAGAAGCAACGACATTTAAAGCCAGGCCCAACAAAATCACACTCAAAGAACCTTTCCAGCCCAAAAAGGAAGATCGCACGTCAGTGGGTAAGTCTTTTTACATCCTGGGGATGTCATCACTTCAAATCCTTTCCTTTTCTCCGTGCTTATTTTATTTGCTACATGCTGAAATGAAAAGTCGGACCAGTAGATGGTAGTCACACATAAGAGATGCTTGCTGACTGCCATATGACGCTAGTAAACTACACCAAAACATGAAATGTTCCACTGAGAATATAGAACACCACACAAAAAAATCTGTCAGTGTTTAAGTCCAACTTTAATAAACTAAGAAGCCCCACCCACCGCCTGACGGAATGTCAGATTACTTTAGCATTCTGGCTAACATAGTCAGGCGTACTGTGCTTCAACATACACTATTACTATAAGGATCCCAACATAACAACTATTACACATAGCTCGGTTGGTAGAGTGGCCGTGCCAGCAACTTAAGGGTTGCAGGTTCGATTCCCGCTTCCGCCATCCTAGTCACTGCCGTTGTGTCCTTGGGCAAGACACTTGACCCACCTGCTCCCAGTGCCACCCACACTACTTTAAATGTAACTTAGATATTGGGTTTCACTATGTAAAGCGCTTTGAGTCACTGGAGAAAAGTGCTATATAAATATAATTCACTTCACATTATTTAGAGTTTTGTTTCACAATATTAAGCAAAAGCATCTTTTCTTACCTTCTGGTACCTGCTGATGTGTGTTTGGGATCTGCATAAGTCCTGATAATGTGTGAGCCAACACAAGCATCTTCTTGTTAATATCCAGTAGTGTAAAGTTCTTACTTACATCTGTGGAAGCACTACAACTTGCTGCTGTAGTAACTTGACATTAGATCCATAGTACCTGCTTGATTACATTCACTTATTCACCCAAGGAACTTTACTTAATCCACGGCTGGTCACGGGACACATGAGGAGATGCTGCTCCGTTATTGATGGAAGTCAAGTGTCAATGTCATTAAAGCAGTTAGCGCCATCTTCCACTCCCGTCCTTGCACGCTACACCAAAGAGAAGCCACTGTCCAAGTGGAGGCACGTAAATAAGAGCACCCACACAACAGTGCATCCTGAAGAGAAGATCATGTGTAAAACATCATCGATGCAAAGAAGCACCATCGCGTGTCACGTGGGCCCAGAAGTTAGTTAGTTGTCCTTTGAAACGTGTGTAGAAGTGGAACATGCTTACTAGTTAGTTGTCCTTTTGAAACATGTGTAGAAGTGGAACATGCTTACTAGTTAGTTGTCCTTTGAAACGTGTGTAGAAGTGGAACATGCTTACTAGTTAGTTGTACTTTGAAACGTGTGTAGAAGTGGAACATGGTTACTAGTTAGTTGTCCTTTGAAACGTGTGTAGAAGTGGAACATGGTTATTAGTTAGTTGTACTTTGAAACGTGTGTAGAAGTGGAACATGCTTACTAGTTAGTTGTCCTTTGAAACGTGTGTAGAAGTGGAACATGGTTACTAGTTAGTTGTACTTTGAAACGTGTGTAGAAGTGGAACATGCTTACTAGTTAGTTGTCCTTTGAAACGTGTGTAGAAGTGGAACATGCTTACTAGTTAGTTGTACTTTGAAACGTGTGTAGAAGTGGAACATGGTTACTAGTTAGTTGTCCTTTGAAACGTGTGTAGAAGTGGAACATGGTTATTAGTTAGTTGTACTTTGAAACGTGTGTAGAAGTGGAACATGCTTACTAGTTAGTTGTACTTTGAAACGTGTGTAGAAGTGGAACATGCTTACTAGTTAGTTGTCCTTTGAAATGTGTGTAGAAGTGGAACATGGTTACTAGTTAGTTGTCCTTTCAAACGTGTGTAGAAGTGGAACATGCTTACTAGTTAGTTGTCCTTTTTAAACGTGTGTAGAAGTGGAACATGGTTACTAGTTAGTTGTCCTTTGAAACGTGTGTAGAAGTGGAACATGCTTACTAGTTAGTTGTCCTTTTTAAACGTGTGTAGAAGTGGAACATGGTTACTAGTTAGTTGTACTTTGAAACGTGTGTAGAAGTGGAACATGCTTACTAGTTAGTTGTCCTTTGAAACGTGTGTAGAAGTGGAACATGCTTACTAGTTAGTTGTACTTTGAAACGTGTGTAGAAGTGGAACATGGTTACTAGTTAGTTGTCCTTTGAAACGTGTGTAGAAGTGGAACATGGTTATTAGTTAGTTGTACTTTGAAACGTGTGTAGAAGTGGAACATGCTTACTAGTTAGTTGTACTTTGAAACGTGTGTAGAAGTGGAACATGCTTACTAGTTAGTTGTCCTTTGAAATGTGTGTAGAAGTGGAACATGGTTACTAGTTAGTTGTCCTTTCAAACGTGTGTAGAAGTGGAACATGCTTACTAGTTAGTTGTCCTTTGAAACGTGTGTAGAAGTGGAACATGCTTACTAGTTAGTTGTCCTTTGAAACGTGTGTAGAAGTGGAACATGCTTACTAGTTAGTTGTCCTTTGAAACGTGTGTAGAAGTGGAACATGCTTACTAGTTAGTTGTCCTTTGAAACGTGTGTAGAAGTGGAACATGCTTACTAGTTAGTTGTCCTTTTGAAACGTGTGTAGAAGTGGAACATGCTTACTAGTTAGTTGTACTTTGAAACGTGTGTAGAAGTGGAACATGCTTACTAGTTAGTTGTCCTTTTGAAACATGTGTAGAAGTGGAACATGCTTACTAGTTAGTTGTCCTTTGAAACGTGTGTAGAAGTGGAACATGCTTACTAGTTAGTTGTACTTTGAAACGTGTGTAGAAGTGGAACATGCTTACTAGTTAGTTGTCCTTTGAAACGTGTGTAGAAGTGGAACATGGTTATTAGTTAGTTGTACTTTGAAACGTGTGTAGAAGTGGAACATGGTTACTAGTTAGTTGTCCTTTTGAAACGTGTGTAGAAGTGGAACATGCTTACTAGTTAGTTGTCCTTTGAAACGTGTGTAGAAGTGGAACATGCTTACTAGTTAGTTGTCCTTTGAAACGTGTGTAGAAGTGGAACATGGTTATTAGTTAGTTGTACTTTGAAACGTGTGTAGAAGTGGAACATGGTTATTAGTTAGTTGTACTTTGAAACGTGTGTAGAAGTGGAACATGCTTACTAGTTAGTTGTCCTTTGAAACGTGTGTAGAAGTGGAACATGCTTACTAGTTAGTTGTCCTTTGAAACGTGTGTAGAAGTGGAACATGGTTACTAGTTAGTTGTCCTTTGAAACGTGTGTAGAAGTGGAACATGCTTACTAGTTAGTTGTACTTTGAAACGTGTGTAGAAGTGGAACATGGTTACTAGTTAGTTGTCCTTTGAAACGTGTGTAGAAGTGGAACATGCTTACTAGTTAGTTGTCCTTTGAAACGTGTGTAGAAGTGGAACATGGTTATTAGTTAGTTGTCCTTTGAAACGTGTGTAGAAGTGGAACATGGTTACTAGTTAGTTGTACTTTGAAACGTGTGTAGAAGTGGAACATGCTTACTAGTTAGTTGTACTTTGAAACGTGTGTAGAAGTGGAACATGGTTACTAGTTAGTTGTCCTTTGAAACGTGTGTAGAAGTGGAACATGGTTACTAGTTAGTTGTCCTTTGAAACGTGTGTAGAAGTGGAACATGCTTACTAGTTAGTTGTACTTTGAAACGTGTGTAGAAGTGGAACATGGTTACTAGTTAGTTGTCCTTTGAAACGTGTGTAGAAGTGGAACATGGTTACTAGTTAGTTGTCCTTTCAAACGTGTGTAGAAGTGGAACATGCTTACTAGTTAGTTGTACTTTGAAACGTGTGTAGAAGTGGAACATGGTTACTAGTTAGTTGTCCTTTGAAACGTGTGTAGAAGTGGAACATGGTTATTAGTTAGTTGTACTTTGAAACGTGTGTAGAAGTGGAACATGCTTACTAGTTAGTTGTACTTTGAAACGTGTGTAGAAGTGGAACATGCTTACTAGTTAGTTGTCCTTTTTAAACGTGTGTAGAAGTGGAACATGGTTACTAGTTAGTTGTCCTTTCAAACGTGTGTAGAAGTGGAACATGCTTACTAGTTGTCCTTTTTAAACGTGTGTAGAAGTGGAACATGGTTACTAGTTAGTTGTCCTTTGAAACGTGTGTAGAAGTGGAACATGCTTACTAGTTAGTTGTCCTTTTTAAACGTGTGTAGAAGTGGAACATGGTTACTAGTTAGTTGTACTTTGAAACGTGTGTAGAAGTGGAACATGCTTACTAGTTAGTTGTCCTTTGAAACGTGTGTAGAAGTGGAACATGCTTACTAGTTAGTTGTACTTTGAAACGTGTGTAGAAGTGGAACATGGTTACTAGTTAGTTGTCCTTTGAAACGTGTGTAGAAGTGGAACATGGTTATTAGTTAGTTGTACTTTGAAACGTGTGTAGAAGTGGAACATGCTTACTAGTTAGTTGTACTTTGAAACGTGTGTAGAAGTGGAACATGCTTACTAGTTAGTTGTCCTTTGAAATGTGTGTAGAAGTGGAACATGGTTACTAGTTAGTTGTCCTTTCAAACGTGTGTAGAAGTGGAACATGCTTACTAGTTAGTTGTCCTTTGAAACGTGTGTAGAAGTGGAACATGCTTACTAGTTAGTTGTCCTTTGAAACGTGTGTAGAAGTGGAACATGCTTACTAGTTAGTTGTCCTTTGAAACGTGTGTAGAAGTGGAACATGCTTACTAGTTAGTTGTCCTTTGAAACGTGTGTAGAAGTGGAACATGCTTACTAGTTAGTTGTCCTTTTGAAACGTGTGTAGAAGTGGAACATGGTTACTAGTTAGTTGTACTTTGAAACGTGTGTAGAAGTGGAACATGGTTACTAGTTAGTTGTCCTTTGAAACGTGTGTAGAAGTGGAACATGCTTACTAGTTAGTTGTACTTTGAAACGTGTGTAGAAGTGGAACATGGTTACTAGTTAGTTGTCCTTTGAAACGTGTGTAGAAGTGGAACATGGTTACTAGTTAGTTGTACTTTGAAACGTGTGTAGAAGTGGAACATGCTTACTAGTTAGTTGTACTTTGAAACGTGTGTAGAAGTGGAACATGGTTACTAGTTAGTTGTCCTTTGAAACGTGTGTAGAAGTGGAACATGGTTACTAGTTAGTTGTCCTTTGAAACGTGTGTAGAAGTGGAACATGGTTATTAGTTAGTTGTACTTTGAAACGTGTGTAGAAGTGGAACATGGTTATTAGTTAGTTGTACTTTGAAACGTGTGTAGAAGTGGAACATGCTTACTAGTTAGTTGTCCTTTGAAACGTGTGTAGAAGTGGAACATGCTTACTAGTTAGTTGTACTTTGAAACGTGTGTAGAAGTGGAACATGCTTACTAGTTAGTTGTCCTTTTGAAACATGTGTAGAAGTGGAACATGCTTACTAGTTAGTTGTCCTTTGAAACGTGTGTAGAAGTGGAACATGCTTACTAGTTAGTTGTACTTTGAAACGTGTGTAGAAGTGGAACATGCTTACTAGTTAGTTGTCCTTTGAAACGTGTGTAGAAGTGGAACATGGTTATTAGTTAGTTGTACTTTGAAACGTGTGTAGAAGTGGAACATGGTTACTAGTTAGTTGTCCTTTTGAAACGTGTGTAGAAGTGGAACATGCTTACTAGTTAGTTGTCCTTTGAAACGTGTGTAGAAGTGGAACATGCTTACTAGTTAGTTGTCCTTTGAAACGTGTGTAGAAGTGGAACATGGTTATTAGTTAGTTGTACTTTGAAACGTGTGTAGAAGTGGAACATGGTTATTAGTTAGTTGTACTTTGAAACGTGTGTAGAAGTGGAACATGCTTACTAGTTAGTTGTCCTTTGAAACGTGTGTAGAAGTGGAACATGCTTACTAGTTAGTTGTCCTTTGAAACGTGTGTAGAAGTGGAACATGGTTACTAGTTAGTTGTCCTTTGAAACGTGTGTAGAAGTGGAACATGCTTACTAGTTAGTTGTACTTTGAAACGTGTGTAGAAGTGGAACATGGTTACTAGTTAGTTGTCCTTTGAAACGTGTGTAGAAGTGGAACATGCTTACTAGTTAGTTGTCCTTTGAAACGTGTGTAGAAGTGGAACATGGTTATTAGTTAGTTGTACTTTGAAACGTGTGTAGAAGTGGAACATGGTTACTAGTTAGTTGTCCTTTGAAACGTGTGTAGAAGTGGAACATGGTTACTAGTTAGTTGTACTTTGAAACGTGTGTAGAAGTGGAACATGCTTACTAGTTAGTTGTACTTTGAAACGTGTGTAGAAGTGGAACATGGTTACTAGTTAGTTGTCCTTTGAAACGTGTGTAGAAGTGGAACATGGTTACTAGTTAGTTGTCCTTTGAAACGTGTGTAGAAGTGGAACATGGTTACTAGTTAGTTGTACTTTGAAACGTGTGTAGAAGTGGAACATGGTTACTAGTTAGTTGTCCTTTGAAACGTGTGTAGAAGTGGAACATGCTTACTAGTTAGTTGTACTTTGAAACGTGTGTAGAAGTGGAACATGGTTACTAGTTAGTTGTCCTTTGAAACGTGTGTAGAAGTGGAACATGGTTACTAGTTAGTTGTCCTTTCAAACGTGTGTAGAAGTGGAACATGCTTACTAGTTAGTTGTACTTTGAAACGTGTGTAGAAGTGGAACATGGTTACTAGTTAGTTGTCCTTTGAAACGTGTGTAGAAGTGGAACATGGTTATTAGTTAGTTGTACTTTGAAACGTGTGTAGAAGTGGAACATGCTTACTAGTTAGTTGTACTTTGAAACGTGTGTAGAAGTGGAACATGCTTACTAGTTAGTTGTCCTTTTTAAACGTGTGTAGAAGTGGAACATGGTTACTAGTTAGTTGTCCTTTCAAACGTGTGTAGAAGTGGAACATGCTTACTAGTTGTCCTTTTTAAACGTGTGTAGAAGTGGAACATGGTTACTAGTTAGTTGTCCTTTGAAACGTGTGTAGAAGTGGAACATGCTTACTAGTTAGTTGTCCTTTTTAAACGTGTGTAGAAGTGGAACATGGTTACTAGTTAGTTGTACTTTGAAACGTGTGTAGAAGTGGAACATGCTTACTAGTTAGTTGTCCTTTGAAACGTGTGTAGAAGTGGAACATGCTTACTAGTTAGTTGTACTTTGAAACGTGTGTAGAAGTGGAACATGGTTACTAGTTAGTTGTCCTTTGAAACGTGTGTAGAAGTGGAACATGGTTATTAGTTAGTTGTACTTTGAAACGTGTGTAGAAGTGGAACATGCTTACTAGTTAGTTGTACTTTGAAACGTGTGTAGAAGTGGAACATGCTTACTAGTTAGTTGTCCTTTGAAATGTGTGTAGAAGTGGAACATGGTTACTAGTTAGTTGTCCTTTCAAACGTGTGTAGAAGTGGAACATGCTTACTAGTTAGTTGTCCTTTGAAACGTGTGTAGAAGTGGAACATGCTTACTAGTTAGTTGTCCTTTGAAACGTGTGTAGAAGTGGAACATGCTTACTAGTTAGTTGTCCTTTGAAACGTGTGTAGAAGTGGAACATGCTTACTAGTTAGTTGTCCTTTGAAACGTGTGTAGAAGTGGAACATGCTTACTAGTTAGTTGTCCTTTTGAAACGTGTGTAGAAGTGGAACATGCTTACTAGTTAGTTGTACTTTGAAACGTGTGTAGAAGTGGAACATGCTTACTAGTTAGTTGTCCTTTTGAAACGTGTGTAGAAGTGGAACATGCTTACTAGTTAGTTGTCCTTTGAAACGTGTGTAGAAGTGGAACATGCTTACTAGTTAGTTGTACTTTGAAACGTGTGTAGAAGTGGAACATGCTTACTAGTTAGTTGTCCTTTGAAACGTGTGTAGAAGTGGAACATGCTTACTAGTTAGTTGTCCTTTGAAACGTGTGTAGAAGTGGAACATGGTTATTAGTTAGTTGTACTTTGAAACGTGTGTAGAAGTGGAACATGGTTATTAGTTAGTTGTACTTTGAAACGTGTGTAGAAGTGGAACATGCTTACTAGTTAGTTGTCCTTTGAAACGTGTGTAGAAGTGGAACATGCTTACTAGTTAGTTGTCCTTTGAAACGTGTGTAGAAGTGGAACATGGTTACTAGTTAGTTGTCCTTTGAAACGTGTGTAGAAGTGGAACATGCTTACTAGTTAGTTGTACTTTGAAACGTGTGTAGAAGTGGAACATGGTTACTAGTTAGTTGTCCTTTGAAACGTGTGTAGAAGTGGAACATGCTTACTAGTTAGTTGTCCTTTGAAACGTGTGTAGAAGTGGAACATGGTTATTAGTTAGTTGTACTTTGAAACGTGTGTAGAAGTGGAACATGGTTACTAGTTAGTTGTCCTTTGAAACGTGTGTAGAAGTGGAACATGGTTACTAGTTAGTTGTACTTTGAAACGTGTGTAGAAGTGGAACATGCTTACTAGTTAGTTGTACTTTGAAACGTGTGTAGAAGTGGAACATGGTTACTAGTTAGTTGTCCTTTCAAACGTGTGTAGAAGTGGAACATGCTTACTAGTTAGTTGTCCTTTGAAACGTGTGTAGAAGTGGAACATGGTTACTAGTTAGTTGTCCTTTGAAACGTGTGTAGAAGTGGAACATGGTTACTAGTTAGTTGTACTTTGAAACGTGTGTAGAAGTGGAACATGGTTACCAGTTAGTTGTCCTTTGAAACGTGTGTAGAAGTGGAACATGCTTACTAGTTAGTTGTACTTTGAAACATGTGTAGAAGTGGAACATGGTTACTAGTTAGTTGTCCTTTGAAACGTGTGTAGAAGTGGAACATGGTTACTAGTTAGTTGTCCTTTCAAACGTGTGTAGAAGTGGAACATGCTTACTAGTTAGTTGTCCTTTTTAAACGTGTGTAGAAGTGGAACATGGTTACTAGTTAGTTGTCCTTTCAAACGTGTGTAGAAGTGGAACATGCTTACTAGTTAGTTGTCCTTTTTAAACGTGTGTAGAAGTGGAACATGGTTACTAGTTAGTTGTACTTTGAAACGTGTGTAGAAGTGGAACATGGTTACTAGTTAGTTGTACTTTGAAACGTGTGTAGAAGTGGAACATGCTTACTAGTTAGTTGTACTTTGAAACGTGTGTAGAAGTGGAACATGGTTACTAGTTAGTTGTCCTTTGAAACGTGTGTAGAAGTGGAACATGGTTACTAGTTAGTTGTCCTTTCAAACGTGTGTAGAAGTGGAACATGCTTACTAGTTAGTTGTCCTTTTTAAACGTGTGTAGAAGTGGAACATGGTTACTAGTTAGTTGTCCTTTCAAACGTGTGTAGAAGTGGAACATGCTTACTAGTTAGTTGTCCTTTTTAAACGTGTGTAGAAGTGGAACATGGTTACTAGTTAGTTGTACTTTGAAACGTGTGTAGAAGTGGAACATGGTTACTAGTTAGTTGTACTTTGAAACGTGTGTAGAAGTGGAACATGCTTACTAGTTAGTTGTACTTTGAAACGTGTGTAGAAGTGGAACATGCTTACTAGTTAGTTGTACTTTGAAACGTGTGTAGAAGTGGAACATGGTTACTAGTTAGTTGTACTTTGAAACGTGTGTAGAAGTGGAACATGCTTACTAGTTAGTTGTACTTTGAAACGTGTGTAGAAGTGGAACATGGTTACTAGTTAGTTGTACTTTGAAACGTGTGTAGAAGTGGAACATGCTTACTAGTTAGTTGTACTTTGAAACGTGTGTAGAAGTGGAACATGGTTACTAGTTAGTTGTCCTTTGAAACGTGTGTAGAAGTGGAACATGGTTATTAGTTAGTTGTACTTTGAAACGTGTGTAGAAGTGGAACATGCTTACTAGTTAGTTGTACTTTGAAACGTGTGTAGAAGTGGAACATGCTTACTAGTTAGTTGTACTTTGAAACGTGTGTAGAAGTGGAACATGCTTACTAGTTAGTTGTACTTTGAAATGTGTGTAGAAGTGGAACATGGTTACTAGTTAGTTGTCCTTTGAAACGTGTGTAGAAGTGGAAGCCTTCCAGCTGGCGACGGAGCGGCGAGCCCGAGAGCGCGATGACTTCCAGCAGATGTTGTCCCAGAAGGAGGCGCTGTGTGCTCTCATGGAGGAGCAGCAAAGACGTCAGGAGGAGGACAAGCAGAAGATGGAAGTCACCAAACTACGACAGGAACAAGTACGTACAACACTCATCTTAGGTCTGGGTTCTTGCACACAAGTCACCTTGATGAATGTCATCTCACAACATTTCTGCAAGTGTTTGCTTTCACTTTTTGGGGCTTTGAAAAATGTTGATGTTCCGTTTAAGAAATGTTTTTTGAATAAGAAGAAGCTGCTATTGAGGCCATACAGCACCTGGGAGTCCATACTTTTATTTGCCAATACAATGTACCATTTGGCATATAATAACTGCATTTAGTTTTTCCTTACAATTCTGACAGTCATTTCAGTTTCTTAGGTGTGTTGCTGTACTCTGTCATTAGGTTGCGCCCTACAAAGTGTTTGTACAGTCAGTAATGTGCCAGCTGTTTAATTGTAATGTGCATCTTAGTTGTGGTTTCATTGGCAAATTCAGAGTTGTTGAAATCGCCATGTAAAATTGCTAATGCTAATCAATAGCAAGTGTATGGCATATAATTTAGCATCCAGCTTAGGGTTGTCCCGTTCCGATATTTGGATCGGTTTGGCCGCTGATATTTGCCCAAAAAATGCGTATTGGCAAAGCATGGGAAAATGCCGATCCAGATCCAGTTTAAAACAAAAAAACGCACCGATTTAAATAGTACATTCCACTCTACTGCTGCTCCCTACGCTCCGTTCCGCATTTTCCAGCACACCTTCAAAACATCCACAGGTCTGTGTTCTAACCTTTCAGACGGCCGTGTGAATTAAAAGTTACAGTAAAAATGTCAGCTGTGTGGGATTATTTTACCCTACAAAAAGATGAAGAGGTGGAGTGTAAAACATGCCACAATAAAGTGAAGTGTGGTGGTAAAGTTGTAAGACATTTAAAATGACTTTTGAGAGTGAGAGGCTTTTTAGCACAGCCTCACTCATCATTGATGAAGACAGGAGCAGGCTGACACCTGAGCATCTTGAAGACAGGAGCAGGCTGACACCTGAGCATCTTGAAGACAGGAGCAGGCTGACACCTGAGCATCTTGAAGTGCTCGTCTTTCTTAGAAACAATCTCCCCATTATGCTTGGACTTCAAATGTTTGTCACCCTGACTGGGGCAAACATTTGAAAGGAGTGTATAGATAGTTTTTTTTTTAAGTTTACACTTGTTGAAGAGCAAGTATTGATGCTGAGTTATAGACATTTCATCCCACTCAGGTTGTTTTTGCTTTTTTTAATAATGTTTACAGCATTTTTTGCACTTTATACTGTTCACTTTTTTACTCTCTAATGATGTCATTTCTGTTTGTCATGTATAATTTTGTCTATTTTGTGTTTATCCTTGAATACCAACTATTGTGTATTAGTCAAACTCACCTAATTCAGCTGGCTAGTTGTCATCAAGAGTACTAAAACATGAATCTGATAACTAAGTAGGCTAAATAACTTTAATACATGCTCAGATTGGTCGGTATCGGATAGGAAGTGCAAAAACCCGGATCGGAACATCCCTAATCCAGCTAGCACATTTTGAAAAGTGGACCTTTTTTTGGAGCGCTTTCTATCGGGCTTGTTTGGAGAATGACAGCATTGCATGGAGGCAGTCTTCTATGAAGGTTTGCCCGCCAAGTGCTTGAGCCGGTGAGTCTGCAGCAGGAAGTGACGTCATGAACAATCAAGGTGTCGAAATATGCTACCGTTTGATTTGAGGTGAACTGGTACCCGGTAGCACCGACTCCAGTTGGGTGCTGGTCTTTTTGAATGTTCTCTACTTTTGTGTTTTTGATGATAAAATCTATTCTTTTTATTGCAACATTTAAAAATGATCTTGTTTTATAATCATTTGCAGAGGTGACACTGAGTTGCAAGTTATTTGGTTGTGCCCAAAAGTGTTAGTACTGTAAGTATGGTCCTCATTATGCACCAGCTGTTTGTAACATTTATCTTACTTGACTATTTTCATGACCAAATTTGGAGGCGTTAAAGTCGCTAATGCTAATCCTAGCATGTCATTTTTTGGAAAAGTAGAGCCTCGCCTAGCTTGTGTTGGAGTGTTTGTTTCAGTCTGTTGCTTTGTTGCCATTGAAAACTGCAATAGTTTGTCAGAGTTTGCTCTTGGTGCTGCTGGAGTGATCGCCAAGTGACCAGGTACCAAAACAAAATGGCAGCGTTGGCTTTTAGGAGTCGGTGCCTGCTAGGACTGACTGGATTCAGTTTGTTTAAAAAATAAAATAAAGTACTGGACTTTGTTTTGACCAAATGTAGTTCTGTACATGCTGTCCCCGCTCCACTTTCTCCAAAATAAAGTACTGGACTTTGTTTTGACCAAATGTAGTTCTGTACATGCTGTCCCCGCTCCACTTTGTCCAAGAGCATGAATGAAGCAGCTGATGTTTCCCACAGGTGCACAAGGCCCAGCGCATCCGTCACTACAAGACGGTGGAAGTGAAGAAGAGTGAAGCGGCTCTCACAGTCCCAAAGTCCCCAAACTTCTCTGATCGCTTCCGCCTATAATCTCTTTTTTTTATCGCTATTGATTGTTTATTTTTTCCATTGCAATAAAGTTTTCTATTCTATGTAAGCAGTGACTGATTAGTCAGTTGATGGCTCTTCGCTTAAAGGGTTGGTCCCTTTTTTGTTCTTTTTATCCATTTTTAAATGGCAAATAACATGTGAGTATTATAAATGTGTAAGTGACATGTTTGCTCTATTAGTTAAATTAAATGTGCTCATAAACGTCATGTGTGATTGATTAAATGTTATTTAAAGGTGGCCTGAAACGACACATTAGTCACATTGTCCAATAAACACAAGGAATCTGCGGCTGCTGTTTGCTTGACACGTTTGCAAACTTCACAAAATATGTTCTAGTATAACTGATTTAATAATTAAAAATGTATATAAACACATTTTCTGTCCATGTTGCATTCAGTTGAGTCGCCTCTTTATCGCAGAGCCATCCATCCATCCATTTTCTACCGCTTATTCCCTTCCGGGGTCGCGGGGGGCGCTGGCGCCTATCTCAGCTACAATCGGGCGGAAGGCGGGGTACACCCTGGACAAGTCGCCACCTCATCGCAGAGCCATCCATCCATCCATTTTCTACCGCTTATTCCCTTCCGGGGTCGCGGGGGGCGCTGGCGCCTATCTCAGCTACAATCGGGCGGAAGGCGGGGTACACCCTGGACAAGTCGCCACCTCATCGCAGAGCCAACACAGAAAATATTGACACACTAGCGACAATTTAGTGTTGCCAATCAACACAATCTGTGCAATATTCGTCCACACAAGCAGAATATTTTAGTAACGACGTCCACACGACTCTTACCTGGCTACCAGCGTTGTTCACCATGCTTGGCACTAGGGATGTGGGGGGAAAATCGATTTGAATATGAATCACAATTCTCACGTTGTGTGGTTCAGAATCAATTCTCATTTTTAAAAAATCTATTTTTTTTATCAATCCAACAAACCAATACACAGCAATACAATAATGCAATCCAAAGCTGAGGCAGCAACACTCAGAACTGCAATAAACAGAACAATTGAGAGGAGACACAAACACCACACAGAACAAAACAAAAGTAGTGAAACAAAAATGATTAACAGTATCAATATTATGATTTCAGCATAGCAGTGATTAAAAATCCCTCATTGACATTATCATTAGACATTTATAAAAATAATAAAAAAGAACAATAGTGTCACAGTGGCTTACACTTGGATGGCATCTCATAAGCTGGACAACACACTGTGTCCAATGTTTTCACAAAGATACAATAAGGCATATTTTTGCTTCCTTTAATAGTAAAAAAATAAATATATTATTGCAATCAGTTGATAAAACATTGTCCTTTACAATTGTAAAAGCTTTATTTTAACAATCTACTACTCTGCTAGCATGTCAGCAGACTGGGGTAGATCCTGCTGAAATCTATGTATTGAATGAATACACAATCCTTTTCAATCGGGAAAATATCGTTTTTGAATGGAGAATGTTGGCACAGCCCTTGTTGGCACAGTCAAAGCAACTCTGCCTCCATGGTGCTTTGGCGACATCTAGTGGTCGAGGGGTCACATTACACTTACAATTGGCACGTATTTCAAAAGGAAACGCTTGGATTCATTTGGTTGTCATGGAGAAGGCGTTTTGAAATAAGGGGAAAATGTCCATTCTGAAGGAGGACAAAAGTGTCCCGGGGACCTCAAATGTGTCCTCAGTCGCTCACACTAAAAATAACACAGCAAAGAATGGACAATGCACATTTTTTGCGATAAATTCCTTGTCAACTTTAGTGTCTGTGTTGTGTGCCGCTAAGCTGTAGAATGAACATTGTTGCACGACATCACAACTTTAGTGTCTGTGTTGTGTGCCGCTAAGCTGTAGAATGAACATTGTTGCATGACATCATCAAAGCTGTAGAATGAACATTGTTGCACGACATCACAACTTTAGTGTGTGTGTTGTGTGCCGCTAAGCTGTAGAATGAACATTGTTGCATGACATCATCAAAGCTGTAGAATGAACATTGTTGCATGACATCATCAAAGCAATAGAATGAACATTGTTGCACGACATCAAAGTGTTGACAGGACAAGTGTTTATTGGGCTGATCATGGCTTTTACACTTAAGGCACAAGAAGAACTGAGGTTTGACAAAACAGTATTTCAGAAAACTTCAGGTACAAAACCTAGGAAATATTAGGCATAGGACTTGTTTTCAGTCACACTTTGTATGAAAAAATAAATATTTGACAGTACGACATTATTTTTAAAAGCCATTTACTTTGCTACAGTTCCCTTTTGTGTTAAAAAAAAAGCAGGTTCGTTCACACATTGCCCAGCGGCTCTCTTAAAGAGACAGGGGCAACATTTGAAAGGAGAGAAGAAGAAGAAGAAGAAGTCAACACTTGTCATGTTTTTGGAAAACATGCTGTCTGTGTGTGTGTGTGTGTGTGTGTGTGTGTGTGTGTGTGTGTGTGTGTGTGTGTGTGTGTGTGTGTGTGTGTGTGTGTGTGTGTGTGTGTGTGTGTCTCAGGGGTCCACAAATGACACGGCGATGTAGCGGACCCCGGCGGTGGTGGGCAGGCCCTCATGGTAGTGTGTGAGGCGGCCCGGGTGCATGAGGGCCCAGCCTTTACGCGGGGCATCGATGGCACAGTCGTAACGCAGGAAGTTGCATCCGCCACCCTGAGGTCAAAGTGCAAACATGAACGTGAGTCATAAGAGTTCATTAGACTACTTCCTGCTCCCTTAAATCACAGTTTTATTTTGGTGGATTCTAACACGGTGTTACCGTTCAAACTGTGTGAAATGTTACAGTGGGTACAAATATTAAATACCTGTCTTGTTTTTAATGAATACTTAGGTCTACTACACTGCTGTATTTAATGTTGTCATGATGGTGGTACTTAATGAATACTTAGGTCTACTACACTACTGTATTTAATGTTGTCATGATGGTGGTACTTAATGAATACTTAGGTCTACTACACTACTGTATTTAATGTTGTCATTACGGTGGTACTTAATGAATACTTAGGTCTACTACACTACTGTATTTAATGTTGTCATGATGGTGGTACTTAATGAATACTTAGGTCTACTACACTACTGTATTTAATGTTGTCATGATGGTGGTACTTAATGAATACTTAGGTCTACTACACTACTGTACTTGGAGAGCCAAGTATTTCCAGAGATGGTGAAAGGAGTTTTAGGAACCACAGCATGAGACTATTATTCAATATATTAAATGAAATAAAGAGGCCAACGTTTGAGGAAAAAAAGTGATTGTAACTTGAAGTTGGAAGTGAAAATAAATTATTTGAATCCCAAGTGCCAAACAAAAGAGTTGAGCCATGTCCTATCAAGATTTGAACCTGCGTCCTTTTGTGCATCTATTTGCACATGTGCTGTGTAACTTCCGGCCAAAAGCGCCCAAACAAGAGCACTTCCATACTGTACTGTGCCATCTACTAATAATATGTACTGTACTATCTACTAATAATATGTACTGTACTGTGCAATCTACTACTAATATGTACTGTACTGTACCATCTACTAATAATATGTACTGTACTGTGCAATCTACTAATAATATGTACTGTACTGTGCAATCTACTACTAATATGTACTGTACTGTACCATCTACTAATAATATGTACTGTACTGTGCAATCTACTAATAATATGTACTGTACTGTGCCATCTACTAATAATATGTACTGTACTGTGCTATCTACTAATAATATGTACTGTACTGTGCAATCTACTCATAATATGTACTGTACTGTGCAATCTACTCATAATATGTACTGTACTGTGCAATCTACTCATAATATGTACTGTACTGTGCAATCTACTAATAATATGTACTGTACTGTGCAATCTACTAATAATATGTACTGTACTGTGCAATCTACTAATAATATGTACTGTACTGTGCAATCTACTAATAATATGTACTGTACTGTGCAATCTACTAATAATATGTACTGTACTGTACAATCTACTAATAATATGTACTGTACTGTGCAATCTACTAATAATATGTACTGTACTGTACAATCTACTAATAATATGTACTGTACTGTACAATCTACTAATAATATGTACTGTACTGTGCAATCTACTCATAATATGTACTGTACTGTGCAATCTACTAATAATATGTACTGTACTGTGCAATCTACTAATAATATGTACTGTACTGTACAATCTACTAATAATATGTACTGTACTGTGCAATCTACTAATAATATGTACTGTACTGTGCAATCTACTAATAATATGTACTGTACTGTGCAATCTACTAATAAAAGTATCAATCAATCAATCAATCCGTCATCATCTTGTAACACAAGCAGATTTACTTCCGGCCGTACGACCACAGTTGTCACTGGATGATTAAACATTTGAATAATGTTAAAAGTTGTTGATGTTTATAAATGTTGTGGACTACTTGAATTAATTAGTAGAAACCCTAACATTTGAATAATGTTAAAAGTTGTTGATGTTTATAAATGTAGTTGAGGACTACTTGAATTAATTAGTAGATAGTTTGGAAAAAACGCCGGAACGGAAGTGGCTGACTTATGTCGCGCATGCGCAACCAGGTAGCCTCCTTCCACGTGATGGTCCCGCCTCCTACGTTGCAGTTTCCTGCTCCATGTTCGAAAGTTCACCTGAGAAGTGTGTCCAGGTAAGCTTAATACGTCTCCTATTCCTCTTCACACACATTGTGTAGTCAAGGCGGAGAAGAATTATTGTTTTCCAATTGTTTATGCGTCTCTAGCGCTGTTGATTTGATTGATTGGGTGTAGCACGTGACCACGTGACTCGCACACGCCCGAGTGTTGCCGAGCAGAGCCGAGCGGAGCCGAGCGGAGCCGAGCGGAGCCGAGCGGAGCCGAAGCCCGCAGTCGTTGCAGCAGTGCTTAGTTTGGGGCTTTATTACAAAAGCTTTTTTCCACCTCATTTTTGGCGTTTCAATTCGGTGAACTGAATTTTTTTCATTGAAGACAAAAATGTGGGCAAACCGTGTGTTTAAAAGTTCAGTCAGTTAAAATAGTGTAAAACAAATTCAGAGCAAAAATACTTCAAAAGTCAAACATTAAATGTAGCAATGAATATTTCTTCTTTTACACTGAATGTTCAAACACTGTCTGTATTTCAACTAATAGATTTTTTCAACCCACAAATTGTGTTCACACAATTTTCTTCAAGAAAACTGTCAGCATAATTTGATGTGAGAAAAATTCAGCACAAAAAATTGCAATGCAAAAAATGAAGTTACCTAACTTCAATGCCAAAAATAACCAAAATGATATTTTGTAGATTGTTTGAAGGGAGCAAGAAAGCAGGATTACAGAACTAAGGTTGACAGGTCAGTATATCTTTTCATGAATGGCAAGTGAAAAATAAAAAATAATTGATTTATTTGAATTTCAAGTCCCAAAAAGCCAGATCAAAAAACTTGTTTTGCATTTTATATTTCATATAACAAAAAAGAAAATGACCATTTTGCAGAAATGTAAAGTGATTGTCGTGCGGCGTGGTTTTGTGTTCCGCCTCCAAAAGCCCATATGATTATAGATCAGCATATTTCTATAAATAAGCACAGGACGACTCCGGTCTTTAAAAAAGTCAACTACTGTGCTGTCGTTTGTGCTGAATTACATTTTTGTTACGTGAAATATGAAATCAAACTGACATTTTTTTACATGTTGTCATTACTCGTTGGAACGCTTTGTTTCTCTTTTTTTTTTTCCATTTCAAAACGAAACTCAAATAAAACAATTGTTTTTTAATTGCTATTCATGAAAAAACAACTGAATGAACAGTTATGAGTTTAACTTGTATTTATCAATTATTACCACAGAGGAGCATCTTTAATAACTAAAAACAAGTGTGTCAAATAAAAGGCAACTTAAATGGTGGTAAGACGACAAAAGGAATGTGTAGAATAACCTCAGCGTCACAAATGGACAAATAGCAGAAGGCCAACATGACGGAGAGGAACTTCATGGGTGCAACAAGAAAAAAAAAAAAGCTCTTCGCTTTTAGATTCATTCTTCAAACAGACGGGCCATGCAAAAGGGGACAAAGTCACACATGTGGAATTGACAACAAGTGGAATGAAAACGTGTGAAACATCAGAAATGTGATGAACATGCCGGTCTTAGTGGACATCCACTTTTAAACGTGTGAAACATCAGAAATGTGATGGACATGCTGGTCTTAGTGGACATCCACTTTTAATCTGGGAAATGAACAACTTTTTGCTCTTTTTCTGTCTGGTATGGAGGTTCATTTGTGTCACTCAATATATTGCAGTTGAATTTTCTGATCTGAATTTCCGATGCTGACAGTTTAAATATGGGTGAGCAAAATGAGCGAGTTTAAAAATTCAGTTTGTTAAGATACTTTGTTTTAAAATTTGCTGCATAAAAAGACAAAAATCAGTCTATAAAAAATCAGTGTAAAAAAAATCACTGTGGAAATGTTTTTGATGTTTGAATGTTTTTATTGAGGATCAATAAGTTATTGACCTACTTTGGTTAAAATACAACAGTAATGGAAACGTATGTTGATTGTGTTTGGAAAAGTTACTTGCATTGTTATTCTTACATATCAGGATTACATTAGTGCTTCATTCGGACACCCTCAATGTCAACTATTCAACATTATTATTGTTGTCAAACGCTTACAATCTTGTCCAGACTCAGAAGATTTGTATGCTTTTGAGTCTGACAAGTGTTCCTTAACCATAGGGCCAGGGCCATGCTGCTCACTGCTCCCCTCACCTCCCAGGGAGTGATCAAGGGTGATGGGTCAAATGCAGAGAATAATTGTGTGTGTGTGTGTGTGTGTGTGTGACACAATCCCTGGTACTTGAACTTGAACTTATTGTGGCTGCAGTGGTAATACACTTTCCCACCACTTGTGGCAGTAATGACAAGATCAAACTAACAGAAGAAGTCCAAAAGTCAGTGAGAAGTTTCTTAAGCGCAAAAACTATGACTCAAGTGGCGAAGCAGTATTCTCATTTGCACTTTAGTTTTATTGACAGTTTAGGAAAAGAAACATATCTATTTTTAATTTAGTTGATTTATATTTGCACGACATTACTGTGTTGGCCCTGTGACGAGGTGGCGACTTGTCCAGGGTGCACCCCGCCTTCCGCTTGAATGCGGCCGAGATAGGCTCCAGTACCCCCCACCAACCCAAAAGGGACAAGTGGTAGGAAATGGATGGATGGATGGATAATTGTATTGTCAGTCCCTTTTTATGTGGTGTTATGCAGTGGTTATGTGGTGTTATGCAGTGGTTTGTATTTCTTAGCTTCATGTGCTCGACTTATCAACATCTTTGTGATTAACACATGGGTTCTTATTATGGGAGCAGTTTAGATATAAATATTGAATATGAATGAAATGAAGAGTGAGATGACTAATTCAGTGCGAGGTGAAAAAGGTTGAGAAGCCCTGCTTTTGACGACAATAGTTTGAAGTTGCATGAAATCAGACTTGCAGAAACGCTGCTTTCCATGTCAAACAAACTGAGTGGAAATGAACCTCCATGTCTAAACTTTCTATGTGGGCCCACTTTGCTTGAGGGTGTGATGTTCCCGCCGTGCCACTCACCTGGTAATGGAGGCCCCGCTCATTGAGTGCAATGTTTATAGTGAATGTGGAGGCGTCGTGATGTGGCCGCAAAAATGGCTGCTCGTCTGGCTTGTATCTAACTACAAAGGCCAGGTCAAAGTCAGCCTGCAAGAAAAGACAGAAGAAAGGAGGAAAGTCATGCAAGCGTTGAGATGGAAGCCACTGGACCTGGCCAAGCATCATCCGGGCTCACAGACGCAGGAGGACAAGCAGAGAGTGCTGCACATCATCATCATCATCATCATCACGTCCTGCTCCTCCCACATTTACCTGGTAGTCAACCTCTTTGCTGTTGAGAGCAATGTTTATAGTGAATGTGGAGGCGTCATGGTGAGGCTCGAGCAGGGGCTGCTCGTCTGGTTTGTACCTCACCACGAAGTTCAAGGGAGTGGAACACTGCAAGAAGAAGGCTGTCAGCAGAACAGGACAGAACCAACAAAGTGGACCTTCTTGGAGCTCAGCTGCTTCTCTCGGAACCAGCGCCTCAGGGAAGTTCCAGGACGGGATTTGCAGCTTTTCACCTTCCCTTAGCATCTTTCCACTGGTCCATTACAAAGCTTCAGCAAGGACAACTTTGTGTCAGGTGCTCACACCTTTATTCTCTCCAAAGTAAGACTGATTTGCATCTGACATACATGCTACTGATCAGTTAGCATGTCATATACATGCTACTGATTAGTTAGCATGTCATATACATGCTACTGATTAGTTAGCATGTCATATACATGCTACTGATTAGTTAGCATGTCATATACATGCTACTGATTAGTTAGCATGTCATATACATGCTACTGATTAGTTAGCATGTCATATACATGCTACTGATTAGTTAGCATGCATTATACATGCTACTGGTTAGTTAGCATGTCATATACATGCTACTGATTAGTTAGCATGCCATATACATGCTACTGATTAGTTAGCATGTCATATACATGCTACTGATTAGTTAGCATGTCATATACATGCTACTGATTAGTTAGCATGCCATATACATGCTACTGATTAGTTAGCATGTCATATACATGCTACTGATTAGTTAGCATGTCATATACATGCTACTGATTAGTTAGCATGTCATATACATGCTACTGATTAGTTAGCATGTCATATACATGCTACTGATTAGTTAGCATTAGTCACTTTAACACCTGCAGATGCTGTCAAACAGCTGGTGTGTACAAAGTATGGATGTGCAACCTTTACATTTGAACAGATATTTGTATTAGGTTTTCACTATGTAAAGCGCTTTGAGTCACTAGAGAAAAGCGCTATATAAATATAATTCACTTCACTTCTTGATGAATATCAATTGTTTTTGATAATACAATCAGAAATGTTATTTAAAATGAGCTGCTGTGCAGTTGTTTTTCTTGTTTTATTATCACGTTTGTAAATCTCAATTAGACGTTAGCTGGCAGTATCGTATAGTTGTTTTATTATCACATTTGTAGATCTCAATTAGACATTAGCTGGCAGTATCGTATAGTTGTTTTATTATCACATTTGTAGATCTCAATTAGACATTAGCTGGCAGTATCGTATAGTTGTTTTATTATCACATTTGTAAATCTCAATTAGACGTTAGCTGGCAGTATCGTATAGTTGTTTTATTATCACATTTGTAAATCTCAATTAGACGTTAGCTGGCAGTATCGTATAGTTGTTTTATTATCACATTTATAGATCTCAATTAGACGTTAGCTGGCAGTATCGTATAGTTGTTTTATTATCACATTTGTAGATCTCAATTAGACGTTAGCTGGCAGTATCGTATAGTTGTTTTATTATCACATTTGTAAATCTCAATTAGACGTTAGCTGGCAGTATCGTATAGTTGTTTTATTATCACATTTGTAGATCTCAATTAGACATTAGCTGGCAGTATCGTATAGTTGTTTTATTATCACATTTGTAAATCTCAATTAGACGTTAGCTGGCAGTATCGTATAGTTGTTTTATTATCACATTTGTAGATCTCAATTAGACGTTAGCTGGCAGTATCGTATAGTTGTTTTATTATAACATTTGTAAATCTCAATTAGACATTAGCTGGCAGTATTGTATAGTTGTTTTATTATCACATTTGTAGATCTCAATTAGACGTTAGCTGGCAGTATCGTATAGTTGTTTTATTATCACATTTGTAAATCTCAATTAGACGTTAGCTGGCAGTATCGTATAGTTGTTTTATTATAACATTTGTAAATCTCAATTAGACATTAGCTGGCAGTATTGTATAGTTGTTTTATTATCACATTTGTAGATCTCAATTAGACGTTAGCTGGCAGTATCGTATAGTTGTTTTATTATCACATTTGTAAATCTCAATTAGACGTTAGCTGGCAGTATCGTATAGTTGTTTTATTATCACACTTGTAGATCTCAATTAGACGTTAGCTGGCAGTATCGTATAGTTGTTTTATTATCACATTTGTAGATCTCAATTAGACATTAGCTGGCAGTATCGTATAGTTGTTTTATTATCACATTTGTAGATCTCAATTAGACATTAGCTGGCAGTATCGTATAGTTGTTTTATTATCACATTTGTAAATCTCAATTAGACGTTAGCTGGCAGTATCGTATAGTTGTTTTATTATCACATTTGTAAATCTCAATTAGACGTTAGCTGGCAGTATCGTATAGTTGTTTTATTATCACATTTATAGATCTCAATTAGACGTTAGCTGGCAGTATCGTATAGTTGTTTTATTATCACATTTGTAGATCTCAATTAGACGTTAGCTGGCAGTATCGTATAGTTGTTTTATTATCACATTTGTAAATCTCAATTAGACGTTAGCTGGCAGTATCGTATAGTTGTTTTATTATCACATTTGTAGATCTCAATTAGACATTAGCTGGCAGTATCGTATAGTTGTTTTATTATCACATTTGTAAATCTCAATTAGACGTTAGCTGGCAGTATCGTATAGTTGTTTTATTATCACATTTGTAAATCTCAATTAGACATTAGCTGGCAGTATTGTATAGTTGTTTTATTATCACATTTGTAGATCTCAATTAGACGTTAGCTGGCAGTATCGTATAGTTGTTTTATTATCACATTTGTAAATCTCAATTAGACGTTAGCTGGCAGTATCGTATAGTTGTTTTATTATCACACTTGTAGATCTCAATTAGACGTTAGCTGGCAGTATCGTATAGTTGTTTTATTATCACATTTGTAGATCTCAATTAGACATTAGCTGGCAGTATCGTATAGTTGTTTTATTATCACATTTGTAGATCTCAATTAGACATTAGCTGGCAGTATCGTATAGTTGTTTTATTATCACATTTGTAAATCTCAATTAGACGTTAGCTGGCAGTATCGTATAGTTGTTTTATTATCACATTTGTAGATCTCAATTAGACGTTAGCTGGCAGTATCGTATAGTTGTTTTATTATCACATTTGTAGATCTCAATTAGACGTTAGCTGGCAGTATCGTATAGTTGTTTTATTATCACATTTGTAGATCTCAATTAGACGTTAGCTGGCAGTATCGTATAGTTGTTTTATTATCACATTTGTAAATCTCAATTAGACGTTAGCTGGCAGTATCGTATAGTTGTTTTATTATCACATTTGTAAATCTCAATTAGACATTAGCTGGCAGTATCGTATAGTTGTTTTATTATCACATTTGTAGATCTCAATTAGACGTTAGCTTGCAGTATCGTATAGTTGTTTTATTATCACATTTGTAGATCTCAATTAGACATTAGCTGGCAGTATCGTTTAGTTGTTTTATTATCACATTTGTAGATCTCAATTAGACATTAGCTGGCAGTATCGTATAGTTGTTTTATTATCACATTTGTAAATCTCAATTAGACGTTAGCTGGCAGTATCGTATAGTTGTTTTATTATCACATTTATAGATCTCAATTAGACGTTAGCTGGCAGTATCGTATAGTTGTTTTATTATCACATTTGTAGATCTCAATTAGACATTAGCTGGCAGTATCTATAGTTGTTTTATTATCACATTTGTAAATCTCAATTAGACATTAGCTGGCAGTATCGTATAGTTGTTTTATTATCACATTTGTAGATCTCAATTAGACGTTAGCTGGCAGTATCGTATAGTTGTTTTATTATCACATTTGTAAATCTCAATTAGACGTTAGCTGGCAGTATCGTATAGTTGTTTTATTATCACATTTGTAAATCTCAATTAGACATTAGCTGGCAGTATCGTATAGTTGTTTTATTATCACATTTGTAGATCTCAATTAGACGTTAGCTGGCAGTATCGTATAGTTGTTTTATTATCACATTTGTAGATCTCAATTAGACATTAGCTGGCAGTATCGTATAGTTGTTTTATTATCACATTTGTAGATCTCAATTAGACATTAGCTGGCAGTATCGTATAGTTGTTTTATTATCACATTTGTAAATCTCAATTAGACGTTAGCTGGCAGTATCGTATAGTTGTTTTATTATCACATTTATAGATCTCAATTAGACGTTAGCTGGCAGTATCGTATAGTTGTTTTATTATCACATTTGTAGATCTCAATTAGACGTTAGCTGGCAGTATCGTATAGTTGTTTTATTATCACATTTGTAAATCTCAATTAGACATTAGCTGGCAGTATCGTATAGTTGTTTTATTATCACATTTGTAGATCTCAATTAGACGTTAGCTGGCAGTATCGTATAGTTGTTTTATTATCACATTTGTAAATCTCAATTAGACGTTAGCTGGCAGTATCGTATAGTTGTTTTATTATCACATTTGTAGATCTCAATTAGACGTTAGCTGGCAGTATCGTATAGTTGTTTTATTATCACATTTGTAAATCTCAATTAGACGTTAGCTGGCAGTATCGTATAGTTGTTTTATTATCACATTTGTAAATCTCAATTAGACATTAGCTGGCAGTATCGTATAGTTGTTTTATTATCACATTTGTAGATCTCAATTAGACGTTAGCTGGCAGTATCGTATAGTTGTTTTATTATCACATTTGTAGATCTCAATTAGACATTAGCTGGCAGTATCGTATAGTTGTTTTATTATCACATTTGTAGATCTCAATTAGACATTAGCTGGCAGTATCGTATAGTTGTTTTATTATCACATTTGTAAATCTCAATTAGACGTTAGCTGGCAGTATCGTATAGTTGTTTTATTATCACATTTGTAAATCTCAATTAGACGTTAGCTGGCAGTATCGTATAGTTGTTTTATTATCACATTTGTAGATCTCAATTAGACATTAGCTGGCAGTATCGTATAGTTGTTTTATTATCACATTTGTAAATCTCAATTAGACGTTAGCTGGCAGTATCGTATAGTTGTTTTATTATCACATTTGTAATCTCAATTAGACATTAGCTGGCAGTATCGTATAGTTGTTTTATTATCACATTTGTAGATCTCAATTAGACATTAGCTGGCAGTATCGTATAGTTGTTTTATTATCACATTTGTAGATCTCAATTAGACATTAGCTGGCAGTATCGTATAGTTGTTTTATTATCACATTTGTAGATCTCAATTAGACGTTAGCTGGCAGTATCGTATAGTTGTTTTATTATCACATTTGTAGATCTCAATTAGACGTTAGCTGGCAGTATCGTATAGTTGTTTTATTATCACATTTGTAGATCTCAATTAGACGTTAGCTGGCAGTATCGTATAGTTGTTTTATTATCACATTTGTAAATCTCAATTAGACGTTAGCTGGCAGTATCGTATAGTTGTTTTATTATCACATTTGTAGATCTCAATTAGACATTAGCTGGCAGTATCGTATAGTTGTTTTATTATCACATTTGTAAATCTCAATTAGACGTTAGCTGGCAGTATCGTATAGTTGTTTTATTATCACATTTGTAAATCTCAATTAGACATTAGCTGGCAGTATTCGTATAGTTGTTTTATTATCACATTTGTAGATCTCAATTAGACGTTAGCTGGCAGTATCGTATAGTTGTTTTATTATCACATTTGTAAATCTCAATTAGACGTTAGCTGGCAGTATCGTATAGTTGTTTTATTATCACACTTGTAGATCTCAATTAGACGTTAGCTGGCAGTATCGTATAGTTGTTTTATTATCACATTTGTAGATCTCAATTAGACATTAGCTGGCAGTATCGTATAGTTGTTTTATTATCACATTTGTAGATCTCAATTAGACATTAGCTGGCAGTATCGTATAGTTGTTTTATTATCACATTTGTAAATCTCAATTAGACGTTAGCTGGCAGTATCGTATAGTTGTTTTATTATCACATTTATAGATCTCAATTAGACGTTAGCTGGCAGTATCGTATAGTTGTTTTATTATCACATTTGTAGATCTCAATTAGACGTTAGCTGGCAGTATCGTATAGTTGTTTTATTATCACATTTGTAGATCTCAATTAGACGTTAGCTGGCAGTATCGTATAGTTGTTTTATTATCACATTTGTAAATCTCAATTAGACGTTAGCTGGCAGTATCGTATAGTTGTTTTATTATCACATTTGTAAATCTCAATTAGACATTAGCTGGCAGTATCGTATAGTTGTTTTATTATCACATTTGTAGATCTCAATTAGACGTTAGCTTGCAGTATCGTATAGTTGTTTTATTATCACATTTGTAGATCTCAATTAGACATTAGCTGGCAGTATCGTTTAGTTGTTTTATTATCACATTTGTAGATCTCAATTAGACATTAGCTGGCAGTATCGTATAGTTGTTTTATTATCACATTTGTAAATCTCAATTAGACGTTAGCTGGCAGTATCGTATAGTTGTTTTATTATCACATTTATAGATCTCAATTAGACGTTAGCTGGCAGTATCGTATAGTTGTTTTATTATCACATTTGTAGATCTCAATTAGACGTTAGCTGGCAGTATCGTATAGTTGTTTTATTATCACATTTGTAAATCTCAATTAGACGTTAGCTGGCAGTATCGTATAGTTGTTTTATTATCACATTTGTAAATCTCAATTAGACATTAGCTGGCAGTATCGTATAGTTGTTTTATTATCACATTTGTAGATCTCAATTAGACGTTAGCTGGCAGTATCGTATAGTTGTTTTATTATCACATTTGTAAATCTCAATTAGACGTTAGCTGGCAGTATCGTATAGTTGTTTTATTATCACATTTGTAAATCTCAATTAGACATTAGCTGGCAGTATCGTATAGTTGTTTTATTATCACATTTGTAGATCTCAATTAGACGTTAGCTGGCGGTATCGTATAGTTGTTTTATTATCACATTTGTAGATCTCAATTAGACATTAGCTGGCAGTATCGTATAGTTGTTTTATTATCACATTTGTAGATCTCAATTAGACATTAGCTGGCAGTATCGTATAGTTGTTTTATTATCACATTTGTAAATCTCAATTAGACGTTAGCTGGCAGTATCGTATAGTTGTTTTATTATCACATTTATAGATCTCAATTAGACGTTAGCTGGCAGTATCGTATAGTTGTTTTATTATCACATTTGTAGATCTCAATTAGACGTTAGCTGGCAGTATCGTATAGTTGTTTTATTATCACATTTGTAAATCTCAATTAGACATTAGCTGGCAGTATCGTATAGTTGTTTTATTATCACATTTGTAGATCTCAATTAGACGTTAGCTGGCAGTATCGTATAGTTGTTTTATTATCACATTTGTAGATCTCAATTAGACATTAGCTGGCAGTATCGTATAGTTGTTTTATTATCACATTTGTAAATCTCAATTAGACGTTAGCTGGCAGTATCGTATAGTTGTTTTATTATCACATTTATAGATCTCAATTAGACGTTAGCTGGCAGTATCGTATAGTTGTTTTATTATCACATTTGTAGATCTCAATTAGACGTTAGCTGGCAGTATCGTATAGTTGTTTTATTATCACATTTGTAAATCTCAATTAGACGTTAGCTGGCAGTATCGTATAGTTGTTTTATTATCACATTTGTAGATCTCAATTAGA
This sequence comes from Nerophis ophidion, assembly GCF_033978795.1. Lineage (NCBI taxonomy): Eukaryota > Metazoa > Chordata > Actinopteri > Syngnathiformes > Syngnathidae > Nerophis > Nerophis ophidion. The sequence continues at coordinate 1,094,394 of NC_084616.1, forward strand.
CATTAGCTGGCAGTATCGTATAGTTGTTTTATTATCACATTTGTAAATCTCAATTAGACGTTAGCTGGCAGTATCGTATAGTTGTTTTATTATCACATTTGTAAATCTCAATTAGACATTAGCTGGCAGTATTGTATAGTTGTTTTATTATCACATTTGTAGATCTCAATTAGACGTTAGCTGGCAGTATCGTATAGTTGTTTTATTATCACATTTGTAAATCTCAATTAGACGTTAGCTGGCAGTATCGTATAGTTGTTTTATTATCACACTTGTAGATCTCAATTAGACGTTAGCTGGCAGTATCGTATAGTTGTTTTATTATCACATTTGTAGATCTCAATTAGACATTAGCTGGCAGTATCGTATAGTTGTTTTATTATCACATTTGTAGATCTCAATTAGACATTAGCTGGCAGTATCGTATAGTTGTTTTATTATCACATTTGTAAATCTCAATTAGACGTTAGCTGGCAGTATCGTATAGTTGTTTTATTATCACATTTATAGATCTCAATTAGACGTTAGCTGGCAGTATCGTATAGTTGTTTTATTATCACATTTGTAGATCTCAATTAGACGTTAGCTGGCAGTATCGTATAGTTGTTTTATTATCACATTTGTAGATCTCAATTAGACGTTAGCTGGCAGTATCGTATAGTTGTTTTATTATCACATTTGTAAATCTCAATTAGACGTTAGCTGGCAGTATCGTATAGTTGTTTTATTATCACATTTGTAAATCTCAATTAGACATTAGCTGGCAGTATCGTATAGTTGTTTTATTATCACATTTGTAGATCTCAATTAGACGTTAGCTTGCAGTATCGTATAGTTGTTTTATTATCACATTTGTAGATCTCAATTAGACATTAGCTGGCAGTATCGTTTAGTTGTTTTATTATCACATTTGTAGATCTCAATTAGACATTAGCTGGCAGTATCGTATAGTTGTTTTATTATCACATTTGTAAATCTCAATTAGACGTTAGCTGGCAGTATCGTATAGTTGTTTTATTATCACATTTATAGATCTCAATTAGACGTTAGCTGGCAGTATCGTATAGTTGTTTTATTATCACATTTGTAGATCTCAATTAGACGTTAGCTGGCAGTATCGTATAGTTGTTTTATTATCACATTTGTAAATCTCAATTAGACGTTAGCTGGCAGTATCGTATAGTTGTTTTATTATCACATTTGTAAATCTCAATTAGACATTAGCTGGCAGTATCGTATAGTTGTTTTATTATCACATTTGTAGATCTCAATTAGACGTTAGCTGGCAGTATCGTATAGTTGTTTTATTATCACATTTGTAAATCTCAATTAGACGTTAGCTGGCAGTATCGTATAGTTGTTTTATTATCACATTTGTAAATCTCAATTAGACATTAGCTGGCAGTATCGTATAGTTGTTTTATTATCACATTTGTAGATCTCAATTAGACGTTAGCTGGCGGTATCGTATAGTTGTTTTATTATCACATTTGTAGATCTCAATTAGACATTAGCTGGCAGTATCGTATAGTTGTTTTATTATCACATTTGTAGATCTCAATTAGACATTAGCTGGCAGTATCGTATAGTTGTTTTATTATCACATTTGTAAATCTCAATTAGACGTTAGCTGGCAGTATCGTATAGTTGTTTTATTATCACATTTATAGATCTCAATTAGACGTTAGCTGGCAGTATCGTATAGTTGTTTTATTATCACATTTGTAGATCTCAATTAGACGTTAGCTGGCAGTATCGTATAGTTGTTTTATTATCACATTTGTAAATCTCAATTAGACATTAGCTGGCAGTATCGTATAGTTGTTTTATTATCACATTTGTAGATCTCAATTAGACGTTAGCTGGCAGTATCGTATAGTTGTTTTATTATCACATTTGTAAATCTCAATTAGACGTTAGCTGGCAGTATCGTATAGTTGTTTTATTATCACATTTGTAAATCTCAATTAGACGTTAGCTGGCAGTATCGTATAGTTGTTTTATTATCACATTTGTAAATCTCAATTGGACGTTAGCTGGCAGTATCGTATAGTTGTTTTATTATCACATTTGTAAATCTCAATTAGACGTTAGCTGGCAGTATCGTATAGTTGTTTTATTATCACATTTGTAAATCTCAATTGGACGTTAGCTGGCAGTATCGTATAGTTGTTTTATTATCACATTTGTAAATCTCAATTAGACATTAGCTGGCAGTATCGTATAGTTGTTTTATTATCACATTTGTAGATCTCAATTAGACGTTAGCTGGCAGTATCGTATAGTTGTTTTATTATCACATTTGTAGATCTCAATTAGACATTAGCTGGCAGTATCGTATAGTTGTTTTATTATCACATTTGTAGATCTCAATTAGACGTTAGCTGGCAGTATCGTATAGTTGTTTTATTATCACATTTGTAAATCTCAATTAGACGTTAGCTGGCAGTATCGTATAGTTGTTTTATTATCACATTTGTAGATCTCAATTAGACATTAGCTGGCAGTATCGTATAGTTGTTTTATTATCACATTTGTAAATCTCAATTAGACGTTAGCTGGCAGTATCGTATAGTTGTTTTATTATCACATTTGTAAATCTCAATTAGACATTAGCTGGCAGTATTGTATAGTTGTTTTATTATCACATTTGTAGATCTCAATTAGACGTTAGCTGGCAGTATCGTATAGTTGTTTTATTATCACATTTGTAAATCTCAATTAGACGTTAGCTGGCAGTATCGTATAGTTGTTTTATTATCACACTTGTAGATCTCAATTAGACGTTAGCTGGCAGTATCGTATAGTTGTTTTATTATCACATTTGTAGATCTCAATTAGACATTAGCTGGCAGTATCATATAGTTGTTTTATTATCACATTTGTAGATCTCAATTAGACATTAGCTGGCAGTATCGTATAGTTGTTTTATTATCACATTTGTAAATCTCAATTAGACGTTAGCTGGCAGTATCGTATAGTTGTTTTATTATCACATTTATAGATCTCAATTAGACGTTAGCTGGCAGTATCGTATAGTTGTTTTATTATCACATTTGTAGATCTCAATTAGACGTTAGCTGGCAGTATCGTATAGTTGTTTTATTATCACATTTGTAGATCTCAATTAGACGTTAGCTGGCAGTATCGTATAGTTGTTTTATTATCACATTTGTAAATCTCAATTAGACGTTAGCTGGCAGTATCGTATAGTTGTTTTATTATCACATTTGTAAATCTCAATTAGACATTAGCTGGCAGTATCGTATAGTTGTTTTATTATCACATTTGTAGATCTCAATTAGACATTAGCTGGCAGTATCGTATAGTTGTTTTATTATCACATTTGTAAATCTCAATTAGACGTTAGCTGGCAGTATCGTATAGTTGTTTTATTATCACATTTGTAGATCTCAATTAGACATTAGCTGGCAGTATCGTATAGTTGTTTTATTATCACATTTGTAGATCTCAATTAGACATTAGCTGGCAGTATCGTATAGTTGTTTTATTATCACATTTGTAAATCTCAATTAGACGTTAGCTGGCAGTATCGTATAGTTGTTTTATTATCACATTTGTAGATCTCAATTAGACGTTAGCTGGCAGTATCGTATAGTTGTTTTATTATCACATTTGTAGATCTCAATTAGACGTTAGCTGGCAGTATCGTATAGTTGTTTTATTATCACATTGTAAATCTCAATTAGACGTTAGCTGGCAGTATCGTATAGTTGTTTTATTATCACATTTGTAAATCTCAATTAGACATTAGCTGGCAGTATCGTATAGTTGTTTTATTATCACATTTGTAGATCTCAATTAGACGTTAGCTGGCAGTATCGTATAGTTGTTTTATTATCACATTTGTAAATCTCAATTAGACGTTAGCTGGCAGTATCGTATAGTTGTTTTATTATCACATTTGTAAATCTCAATTAGACATTAGCTGGCAGTATCGTATAGTTGTTTTATTATCACATTTGTAGATCTCA
>NC_084616.1:1098408-1140908 GCF_033978795.1 Nerophis ophidion
AAATTCTACAAACCCCGTTTCCATATAAGTTGGGAAATTGTATTACATGTAAATATAAACGGAATACAATGATTTGCAAATCATTTTCAACCCATATTCAATAGAATGCACTACAAAGACAACATATTTGATGTTCAAACTCATAAACTTTATTTATTTTTTAGCAAATGATAATTAACTTAGAATTTCGTGGCTGCAACACGTGCCAAAGTAGTTGGAAAGGGCATGTTCACCTTTTCTTTTAACAACACTCAATAAACGTTGGGAACTGAGGAAACTAATTGTTGAAGCTTTGAAAGTGGAATTCTTTCCCATTCTTGTTTTATGTAGAGCTTCAGTCCTTCAACAGTCCGGGGTCTCCGCTGTCCTATTTTACGCTTCATAATGCGCCACACATTTTCCATGGGAGACAGGTCTGGACTGCAGGCGGTCCAGGAAAGTACCCACACTCATTTTTACGAAGCCACGCTGTTGTATCATGTGCTGAATGTGGCTTGGCATTGTCTTGCTGAAATAAGCAGGGGCGTCCATGAAAAAGACGCCGCTTAGATGGCAGCATATGTTGCTCCAAAAGCTGTATGTACCTTTCAACATTAATGGTGCCTTCACAGATGTGTAAGTTACCCATGCCTTGGGCACTAATACACCCCCATACCATCACACATGCTGGCTTTTAAACTTTGCGTTGATAACAGTCTGGATGGTTCGCTTCCCCTTTGGTCCGGATGACACAATGTCAAATATTTCCAAAAACTATTTGAAATGTGGACTCTTCAGACCACAGAACACTTTTCCACTTTGCATCAGTCCATCCTAGATGATCTCGGGCCCAGAGAAGCCGCAGCGTTTCTGGATGTTGTTGATAAATGGCTTTCGCTTTGCATAGTAGAGCTTTAACTTGCACTTACAGATGTAGCGACCAACTGTATTTAGTGACAGTGGTGTTCTGAAGTGTTCCTGAGCCCATGTGGTGATATCCTTTAGAGATTGATGTCGGTTTTTGATACGGAGCCGTCTGAGGGATGGAAGGTCACGGTCATTCAATGTTGGTTTCCGGCCATGCCGCTTACGTGGAGTGATTTCTCCAGATTCTCTGAACCTTTTGATGATATTATGGAGCGTAGATGTTGAAATCCCTAAATTTCTTGCAATGTCACTTTGAGAAAGGTTGTTCTTAAACTGTTTGACTATTTGCTCACGCAGTTGTGGACAAAGGGGTGTACCTCGCCCCATCCTTTCTTGTGAAAGACTGAGCATTTCATGGAAGCTGCTTTTATAGCCAATCATGGCACCCACCTGTTCCCAATTAGCCTGCACACCTGTGGGATGTTCCAAATAAGTGTTTGATGAGCATTCCTCAACTTTATCAGTATCTATTGCCACCTTTCCCAACTTCTTTGTCACGTGTTGCTGGCATCAAATTCCAAAGTTAATGATTATTTGCAAAAAAAAAATAAAGTTTATGAGTTTGAACATGAAATATGTTGTCTTTGTAGCATATTCAACTGAATATGGCTTGAAAAGGATTTGCAAATCATTGTATTCTGTTTATATTTACATCTAACACAATTTCCCAACTCATATGGAAACGGGGTTTGTAGATAATAGTATGTGTGAATGTGGAAATAGTGTCTTTGAGTACCTTGAAGGGATAAAAATCACGATACAAGTATAACCCATTTCCCATTTAGTAAGACTTGTCTTTTTCTGTCCCCTCTTGCAGATAAGGGAGCGTCCTCAGCGGGCCTCCAGAGTTCTGCTGGACATCCAGGCTGGTGCTCCAGTAATAATCATCCCAGAGAGCTCAAGTTCAAGCAGGGTGATTGTGGCCAATTTGGGCCAGCTGGAGCTGCAGAACTGCTTCTTACCTGCCGGGGCTGCTGGCACTTTCTCCGGCCGAGACAAGGTAGAGAAACTCACCATGGCACATGCCTTTTTCCCTACTCTGGTGAGTCCCCTTCCTCCAGCTTGTCCTCTCATGATAACTCCTGTCTGACTGCATTGATTCCAGCTTGTCCTCTCATGATAACTCCTGTCTGACTGCATTGTTTCCAGCTTGTCCTCTCATGATAACTCCTGTCTGACTGCATTGTTTCCAGCTTGTCCTCTCATGATAACTCCTGTCTGACTGCATTGTTTCCAGCTTGTCCTCTCATGATAACTCCTGTCTGACTGCATTGTTTCCAGCTTGTCCTCTCATGATAACTCCTGTCTGACTGCATTGTTTCCAGCTTGTCCTCTCATGATAACTCCTGTCTGACTGCATTGATTCCAGCTTGTCTTCTCATGATAACTCCTGTCTGACTGCATTGTTTCCAGCTTGTCCTCTCATGATAACTCCTGTCTGACTGCATTGTTTCCAGCTTGTCCTCTCATGATAACTCCTGTCTGACTGCATTGTTTCCAGCTTGTCCTCTCATGATAACTCCTGTCTGACTGCATTGTTTCCAGCTTGTCCTCTCATGATAACTCCTGTCTGACTGCATTGTTTCCAGCTTGTCCTCTCATGATAACTCCTGTCTGACTGCATTGTTTCCAGCTTGTCTTCTCATGATAACTCCTGTCTGACTGCATTGTTTCCAGCTTGTCCTCTCATGATAACTCCTGTCTGACTGCATTGATTCCAGCTTGTCCTCTCATGATAACTCCTGTCTGACTGCATTGTTTCCAGCTTGTCCTCTCATGATAACTCCTGTCTGACTGCATTGTTTCCAGCTTGTCCTCTCATGATAACTCCTGTCTGACTGCATTGTTTCCAGCTTGTCCTCTCATGATAACTTAAGTCTGACTGCATTGTTTCCAGCTTGTCCTCTCATGATGACTCCTGTCTGACTGCATTGTTTCCAGCTTGTCCTCTCATGATAACTCCTGTCTGACTGCATTGTTTCCAGCTTGTCCTCTCATGATAACTTAAGTCTGACTGCATTGTTTCCAGCTTGTCCTCTCATGATGACTCCTGTCTGACTGCATTGTTTCCAGCTTGTCCTCTCATGATAACTTAAGTCTGACTGCATTGTTGCTGCTGCCACAAACTCACCAAACTACAAGTTGACCTCATGCATGGAAAACATTTCCAGGCTTATTGAGTCTATTTGTCTTGATTTAGTCTTGAGGGTTGTTGGTTTAAGATGCTCCAATAACAAACATGTAAAGTTTGGAGTGGTTGCTGGTTCAAATACTGCTTTGCTTGTTTTTTTTGTGTGCAAACTTTCTCCACTGGCGTCTTTCTTTCGGTGCATGTCCAAATGATCTTTTTTGTGCATGCATCCATGTGTGGATGGCATGAGAGACGTGGCACCAATTGAGTTTTTCTTCCAGTGAAAGCCAATTTAAAGATGTAACTGTAAACGGCATTATGATAAACCGCGGTAAAACCCTTTTAATTCAAAATGATCATGTCAGGTTCAAACACTGATGACATCTATTAAACAAGACAAAAGGCAAAGAATCAAACAGAGACAGAATTAAATTTGGACTCAGATCTGAGGAGAGACATGGCCACTGTACTCTCTGTACAGTCCTGCACCACGCTCTGCCCAAAGATTGTACTCCTCCTTCTTTATTTGACTTTCTCCCCCGTCCTTATTGTGGGTTCTACCGAGGATGTTGTAGTCGTAATGATTTGTGCAGTCCTTTGAGACATTTGTGATTTGGGGCTATATAAATAAACATTGATTGACTGATTGATTGGTCCTTCCCTCAGCTGCTTCCTGAGGGAAGTGGGTCGTAAACATCTTTGCTTTCGGTTACTGAACAGTTCGAAGAGAGTTCGTCAAATAGTTCAAAAAGAGTCCCATAAAATAGTTCAAAGAGAGTCACATACAATAGTTCAAAGAAAGTCCTATAAAATAGTTCAAAGAGAGTTCCATAAAATAGTTCAAAAAGAGTTTGTGAAATACTTCAAAAAGAGTTCCTCGGAAAGTCGGGCAGATTCTGCTATCTGTCCGCTTTGAAGTCCCAGTGGAGTTTTACGAGCCTTCTTCTTGTTGATTTCAAAGACAGCTTTTTGTCTTCTTGTCAGGAACACAATGTAATACAAAGGTTTTTGTGATCATTTAGAAACAATTATTCTAACAGATCATAAAACCAGGATCGATAACGCTTTGATTGAGGGGGGGGGGTTGCCCACATCTGAGGTCCTCTCCAAGGTTTCTCATAGTCAGCATTGTCACTGGCGTCCCACTGGATGTGAATTCTCCCTGCCCACTGGGTGTGAGTTTTCCTTGCCCTTTTGTGGGTTCTTCCGAGGATGTTGTAGTCGTAATGATTTGTGCAGTCCTTTGAGACATTTGTGATTTGGGGCTATATAAATAAACATTGATTGATTGATTACCATGAATTGATTAACGTGGACCCCAACTTAAACAAGTTGAAAAACTTTTTCTAGTGTTACCATTTAGTGGTCAATTGTACGGAATATGTACTGAACTGTGCAATCTACTAATAAAAGTATCAATCAATCAATCAATCAATTGATACACTGCTCATTTATTACAGAACTTAAGCTAGCTATCTAAAAGGCTAACATGAAAACAAAACACATTAAGCTCTTTCTCCATTAAAATGACATTCCCCAATCTAAACTTATATAATAATAATAATAATGCATTTCACCTATAAGACGCCTTTCTGGGGACTCAAGGACACCGTATACAATCAAAACAATAAAATCAATAGGATAAAAACAACAAAGATTGATAAGAAGAATCACATTGCTGTCTAAACAACTAAGATATTTATCTGTGCAGAATAAGCAAAAAGGCTGCGCTCTCTTAGAGAGATCCATCCATCCACACCCAACACACTTTTTTTTTTTTACCATTGGAAAGAAGGCGACAACTTATAAAAGCCAAAAGCAGTGAGGTTGTCACCTTGTGTAAATGCTAAATAAAAAGAATACAACAAATCCTTTTCAACTTATATTCGATTGAATAGACTGCAAAGACAAGATATTTCATCTTCACAATGAGAAACTTTATTTGTTGCAAACATTAGCTCTTTTGGAATTTGATGCCTGCAACAAGTTTCAAAAAAGCTGGCAAAAGTGGCAAAAAAGACTTAGAAAGTTGAGGAATGCTCATCAAAGACTTATCAATCAATCAATCAATGTTTACTTATATAGCCCTAAATCACTAGTGTCTCAAAGGGCTGCACAAACCACTACGACATCCTCGGTAGGCCCACATAAGGGCAAGGAAAACTCACACCCAGTGGGACGTCGGTGACAATGATGACTATGAGAACATGATACTGTGAAAGTTCAATCCACAATGGATCCAACACAGTCGCGAGAGTCCAGTCCAAAGCGGATCCAACACAGCAGCGAGAGTCCCGTTCACAGCGGAGCCAGCAGGAAACCATCCCAAGCGGAGGCGGATCAGCAGCGCAGAGATGTCCCCAGCCGATACACTGGCGAGCAGTACATGGCCACCGGATCGGACCGGACTCCCTCCACAAAGGAGAGTGGGACATATAAGAAAAAGAAAAGAAACGGCAGATCAACTGGTCTAAAAAGGGAGTCTATTTAAAGGCTAGAGTATACAGATGAGTTTTAAGGTGAGACTTAAATGCTTCTACTGAGGTAGCATTTCGAACTGTTACCGGGAGGGCATTCCAGAGTACTGGAGCCCGAAATGAAAATATAGGGAACATCCCACAGGTGAACAGGCTAATTGGCAACAGGTGGGTGCCATGATTGGCTTTAAAAGCAGCTTCCATGAAATGCTCACTCATTCACAAACAAGGACGGGGCGAGGGTCACCACTTTGTCAACAAATGCCTGAGCAAATTGTTGAAGAACAACATTTCTCAAGCAGCTATAGCATTGAATTTAGGGATTTCACCATCTATGCTGCGTAATATCATCAAAAGGTTGAGAGAATGTGGAGAAATCACTTCACACAAGCGGCAATGCCGAAAACTAACATTGAATGCCCTCAAGTATCCTGTCTTTGCTCTCTATTCAATTGAATATAAGTTGAAAAGGATTTGCAATTCATTGTATTCTGTTTTTATTTAGCATTTACACAAGGAGACAACTTCACTGCTTTTGAGCTTCATATTTCTAAAAAGCAGAAGAGTCATTCTAAAGTCCAACAGACAGTGTAGGATTTCTTCGGGTCTTAATGGTGTGACGTTTCTGATTTTCTACTGAAGAAGGAGTCCACACAGAAGGCAGAAGCGTGGACTTATGAGCAAAGACAGCATAAAAAGCCCCCCAGCAGCCTCAACTTGTGGACCAATGGCAGCACACAGCCTGACCAGCTCACCTCAGGTAAACATCCCTCCTTTCCTATTCCAGGTGCACACTTGTAACTCGCTCCCTTTTCCCCCCGCAGAAGACCACGTGTGTCTCTTGGACTGCATTGCTCTGGATCTGCAGCAGATGGATATATTTGCTGCCGAGCGCCTGCCCTGCCAGCCGTGTGACCGAGGCTGTAAATCCACGGAAATGTCCGATCTTATTTTCCCTTCATACTCTGTCCGTCGCACGGGAGGCAACCTGCTGAAAGAGTGCTGCCGCCTCCAGCTTAAAGTGGAGCGCAACCTGGACAGGTGATATAATCTTTCTTACGTGACGGCCAAATGACGCCTCCGTGAGTGTGTGGCACACTCAATAATTACATTGACCCTAGAGCTAGGCTGTCAAGATAAGTCTTATCGATAATTATTGGTATCGAAAATAAGGAGCTGGAGAAAAATGAATTAAATGTCAACATTTTTATTTCCAATGCATACTTGCCAACCCTCCCGGATTTTCCGGGTGACTCCCGAAATTCAGCACCTCTCCCGAAAACCTCCTGGGACAAATTTTCTCCCGAAAATCTCCCTAAATTCAGCCGTAGCTGGAGGCCACGCCCCCTCCAGCTCCATGCGGACCTGAGTGAGGACAGCCTGTTTTCACATCAGCTTTCCCACAATATAAACAGCGTGTCTGCCCAATGACGTTATAACTGTAGAATGATCGGGGGCGAGTTCTTGGTTTCTTATGTGGGTTTATTGTTAGGCAGTTTCATTAACGTCCTCCCAGCGAGGTAACAACACATAACAACAGCAGTCACGTTTTCGTTACCGTAAAGCAGTTCATCTGCCGTAAACAGCAATGTTGTGACACTCTTAAACAGGACAATACTGCCATCTACTGTACATGCATATGGTTAGAAAAATAGTGACAGAGGATAGAACAAGGATGGACAATTCAACCCTTAACATAACTAGATGAGTGTTATGTGTGTGTATATGTATAAATAAATAAACACTGAAATTCAAGTATTTATTATATATATATATATATATATATATATATATATATATATATATATATATATATATATATATATATATATATAAAACCCCCTCCGCTATCAGGGCAGAAAGGAAAATAAATGTCAACCCAACCATAGAAAACACTCAAAACAATGTAAACAAAAGTCTAAAATCACATTGAACACTTAAAAATGAAAGTGGAAAATAAACCTGAGAAGAACTATTTTCTGCAGGTTTAGTGGCAGGAAGTTACAGCTGTGCTCTAAAGGGTGAGCACTGCTAAGGTGGTGTGGTATTAGCGCCCTTGCCTTGCATCATGTACACACCACATTGGTCTGACTACGGTCCTTTTGAAAAAAATCCCCAAAACTGCTAACTTGTCCAGGTGACTTTTCCTGTTTTATCCACAATTTCTTCATTTTAACTTTGTCTTCTCACTGCATGCAAAGAATCAATCAAACCTGATAGTTGATACTGTCACCTGATTGGCTGTTAGTCTGCCACTCCCGCTACTCACTTCCTGTGTTATCAGAGAGCGAGTGACTTTGTTCATGCAACCATTTTCCTATTTCTTCAAAGAAAAATATATATAAATATCGAACATTTTATTGAACACATTTTTCACTGATATTGGTGACGTTTTATCACCCAGCTCTAATTGGTGATTGGTAATGGCGCCACCTGCTGGATTACAAAAGTCAATACATTGGACTTGATAAGAACAAAATCATAGTTAGCAAACATTATTGTTGTTGTTTTTTATAACATTTAACTGTGCAGAAAGAAAGATGAAATGTGCAACTCCACTAAATGGCAGAGAGGAAAAGAACATGTATTACTTTGTGTAGATTCCTAAAGTAGCCTGAAGCTTGACGCTCCTCTACTATCACATTCACTCCGCTTGCTGCGGCAACAACAAAACTAAACTCCAGACCTTCTTCTTGCTTTGTATGGTTTACTTGTGATCTTAATCATTCAAAATATAAAACAGTCACGATGTGGGAACAAATGAATGACAAAATTAAGAGAGTTTGTTGCAGTACGAGTTAGAAAAAGTATGAATGAGAATAAGTATGAGTGAGGTCAAAATACTGTGTGGCTCGATTCCACCGCACCTGGCAGCAATTACCCATAACACCTTGTGTCCAAAAACCACCTTACCACACAAATCCTTCCGCCATATATGCACTTAAAAAAGTTACGTCATCAAATCATTTTGACAAATGTAATCATTACAATTAAAGTAAGCTTTATATAATTACTCTAAGCATTCAATATATACATTTTCTTATCATGCAAATAAAGTAAACAGTCCCCTTTTGGCTGAATAAACATAAAGCACCTTCCATAAAATGTAAATGAACTTAAACAGTATTTAGGCTCCTACACTTTGCTTAGACCAGTGTTTTCAACCACTGTGCCGCAGCACACTACTGTGCCGTGAGATACAGTCTGGTGTGCTGTGGGAAATTATGTAACTTTACTTATTAGGCTTAAATATGTTTTATGCAAAGCAGTAATTATAGTCTGCAAATGTTGTGTTGTTGTTGAGTGTCGGTGCTGTCTAGAGCTGGGAAGAGTAACCGTGTAATACTCTTCCACATCAGTAGGTGGCAGCCGCTAGCTAATTGCTTTGTAGATGTGGGGAACAGCGGGAGGCAGGGTGCAGGTAAAAAGGTGTCTAATGCTTAAACCAAAAATAAACAAGAGGTGAGTGCCCCTAAGAAAAGGCATTGAAGTTTAGGGAAGGCGATGCAGAACCAAACTAAAACTAAACTGGCGACAAAGTAAACAAAAACAGAATGCTGGACTACAGCAAAAACTTACTGTGGAGCAAAAACAATGTACATCTGGACAGTCAACAATGTCCCCACAAAGAAGGATGAAAACAACTGAAATATTCTTGATTGCTAAAACAAAGTAGAAATATCGCTGAAAGGAAGACATGAAACTTCTACAGGAAAATACCAAAAAAGCCACCAAAATAAACAAAAACAGAATGCTGGATGACAGCAAAGACTTACAGCGTGTGGAGCAAAGACGGCGTCCACAATATACATCCGTACATGACTTGACCATCAACAATGTCCCCACAAAGAAGGATAGCGTCCGCACAACTGAAATAGTCTTGATTGCTAAAACAAAGCGGGTGTGGGGAAAAGCGCTCAAAGGAAGACATGAAACTGCTACAGGAAAATACCAAAAAAAGAGGAAAAAAAACAGCCAAATATAAGCACAAGAAAAGAAGTAAAACACTACACACAGGAAAAGAGCAAAAAAGTGCAAATAAGTCAGGGTGTGATGTGATGCTATGCAGAACTAAACTAAAACTGAACTGGCTACAAAGTAAACAAAAACAGAATGCTGGACGACAGCAAAGACTTACTGTGGAGCAAAGACAATGTACATCCCAACATGACAATCAACAATGTCCACACAAAAACAACTGAAATATTCTTGATTGCTAAAACAAGCTAGAATTATTGTTCAAAGGAAGACTTGAAACTGCTAAAGGAAAACACCAAAAAAAGAGAAAAGGTCACTAAAATAGGAACGCATGACAAGAAGTAAAACACTACACACAGGAAAAGAGGAAACAAGTGCAAATAAGTCAGGGTGTGATGTGACAGGTGGTGACAGTACACCTACTTTGAGACAAGACCTATATTGATACAGTACACCTACTTTGAGACAAGACCTATATTGATACAGTACATCTACTTTGAGACAAGACCTATATTGATACAGTACACCTACTTTGAGACAAGACCTATATTGATACAGTACACCTACTTTGAGACAAGACCTATATTGATACAGTACATCTACTTTGAGACAAGACCTATATTGATACAGTACACCTACTTTGAGACAAGACCTATATTGATACAGTACATCTACTTTGAGACAAGACCTATATTGATACAGTACATCTACTTTGAGACAAGACCTATATTGATACAGTACATCTACTTTGAGACAAGACCTATATTGATACAGTACACCTACTTTGAGACAAGACCTATATTGATACAGTACACCTACTTTGAGACAAGACCTATATTGATACAGTACACCTACTTTGAGACAAGACCTATATTGATACAGTACATCTACTTTGAGACAATACCTATATTGATACAGTACATCTACTTTGAGACAAGACCTATATTGATACAGTACATCTACTTTGAGACAAGACCTATATTGATACAGTACATCTACTTTGAGACAAGACCTATATTGATACAGTACATCTACTTTGAGACAAGACCTATATTGATACAGTACACCTACTTTGAGACAAGACCTATATTGATACAGTACACCTACTTTGAGACAAGACCTATATTGATACAGTACACCTACTTTGAGACAAGACCTATATTGATACAGTACATCTACTTTGAGACAATACCTATATTGATACAGTACATCTACTTTGAGACAAGACCTATATTGATACAGTACATCTACTTTGAGACAAGACCTATATTGATACAGTACATCTACTTTGAGACAAGACCTATATTGATACAGTACATCTACTTTGAGACAAGACCTATATTGATACAATACATCTACTTTGAGACAAGACCTATATTGATACAGTACACCTACTTTGAGACAAGACCTATATTGATACAGTACATCTACTTTGAGACAAGACCTATATTGATACAGTACATCTACTTTGAGACAAGACCTATATTGATACAGTACATCTACTTTGAGACAAGACCTATATTGATACAGTACATCTACTTTGAGACAAGACCTATATTGATACAGTACATCTACTTTGAGACAAGACCTATATTGATACAGTACATCTACTTTGAGACAAGACCTATATTGATACAGTACACCTACTTTGAGACAAGACCTATATTGATACAGTACATCTACTTTGAGACAAGACCTATATTGATACAGTACATCTACTTTGAGACAAGACCTATATTGATACAGTACATCTACTTTGAGACAAGACCTATATTGATACAGTACATCTACTTTGAGACAAGACCTATATTGATACAGTACACCTACTTTGAGACAAGACCTATATTGATACAGTACATCTACTTTGAGACAAGACCTATATTGATACAGTACACCTACTTTGAGACAAGACCTATATTGATACAGTACACCTACTTTGAGACAAGACCTATATTGATACAGTAGATCTACTTTGAGACAAGACCTATATTGATACAGTACATCTACTTTGAGACAAGACCTATATTGATACAGTACATCTACTTTGAGACAAGACCTATATTGATACAGTACATCTACTTTGAGACAAGACCTATATTGATACAGTACACCTACTTTGAGACAAGACCTATATTGATACAGTACATCTACTTTGAGACAAGACCTATATTGATACAGTACACCTACTTTGAGACAAGACCTATATTGATACAGTACATCTACTTTGAGACAAGACCTATATTGATACAGTACATCTACTTTGAGACAAGACCTATATTGATACAGTACATCTACTTTGAGACAAGACCTATATTGATACAGTACATCTACTTTGAGACAAGACCTATATTGATACAGTACACCTACTTTGAGACAAGACCTATATTGATACAGTACATCTACTTTGAGACAAGACCTATATTGATACAGTACATCTACTTTGAGACAAGACCTATATTGATACAGTACATCTACTTTGAGACAAGACCTATATTGATACAGTACATCTACTTTGAGACAAGACCTATATTGATACAGTACATCTACTTTGAGACAAGACCTATATTGATACAGTACATCTACTTTGAGACAAGACCTATATTGATACAGTACATCTACTTTGAGACAAGACCTATATTGATACAGTACACCTACTTTGAGACAAGACCTATATTGATACAGTACATCTACTTTGAGACAAGACCTATATTGATACAGTACATCTACTTTGAGACAAGACCTATATTGATACAGTACATCTACTTTGAGACAAGACCTATATTGATACAGTACATCTACTTTGAGACAAGACCTATATTGATACAGTACATCTACTTTGAGACAAGACCTATATTGATACAGTACATCTACTTTGAGACAAGACCTATATTGATACAGTACATCTACTTTGAGACAAGACCTATATTGATACAGTACATCTACTTTGAGACAAGACCTATATTGATACAGTACATCTACTTTGAGACAAGACCTATATTGATACAGTACATCTACTTTGAGACAAGACCTATATTGATACAGTACATCTACTTTGAGACAAGACCTATATTGATACAGTACATCTACTTTGAGACAAGACCTATATTGATACAGTACATCTACTTTGAGACAAGACCTATATTGATACAGTACATCTACTTTGAGACAAGACCTATATTGATACAGTACATCTACTTTGAGACAAGACCTATATTGATACAGTACACCTACTTTGAGACAAGACCTATATTGATACAGTACATCTACTTTGAGACAAGACCTATATTGATACAGTACATCTACTTTGAGACAAGACCTATATTGATACAGTACATCTACTTTGAGACAAGACCTATATTGATACAGTACATCTACTTTGAGACAAGACCTATATTGATACAGTACACCTACTTTGAGACAAGACCTATATTGATACAGTACACCTACTTTGAGACAAGACCTATATTGATACAGTACACCTACTTTGAGACAAGACCTATATTGATACAGTACATCTACTTTGAGACAAGACCTATATTGATACAGTACATCTACTTTGAGACAAGACCTATATTGATACAGTACATCTACTTTGAGACAAGACCTATATTGATACAGTACATCTACTTTGAGACAAGACCTATATTGATACAGTACATCTACTTTGAGACAAGACCTATATTGATACAGTACATCTACTTTGAGACAAGACCTATATTGATACAGTACATCTACTTTGAGACAAGACCTATATTGATACAGTACATCTACTTTGAGACAAGACCTATATTGATACAGTACATCTACTTTGAGACAAGACCTATATTGATACAGTACACCTACTTTGAGACAAGACCTATATTGATACAGTACATCTACTTTGAGACAAGACCTATATTGATACAGTACATCTACTTTGAGACAAGACCTATATTGATACAGTACATCTACTTTGAGACAAGACCTATATTGATACAGTACATCTACTTTGAGACAAGACCTATATTGATACAGTACATCTACTTTGAGACAAGACCTATATTGATACAGTACATCTACTTTGAGACAAGACCTATATTGATACAGTACATCTACTTTGAGACAAGACCTATATTGATACAGTACATCTACTTTGAGACAAGACCTATATTGATACAGTACATCTACTTTGAGACAAGACCTATATTGATACTGTACATCTACTTTGAGACAAGACCTATATTGATACAGTACATCTACTTTGAGACAAGACCTATATTGATACAGTACACCTACTTTGAGACAAGACCTATATTGATACAGTACATCTACTTTGAGACAAGACCTATATTGATACAGTACATCTACTTTGAGACAAGACCTATATTGATACAGTACACCTACTTTGAGACAAGACCTATATTGATACAGTACATCTACTTTGAGACAAGACCTATATTGATACAGTACATCTACTTTGAGACAAGACCTATATTGATACAGTACACCTACTTTGAGACAAGACCTATATTGATACAGTACATCTACTTTGAGACAAGACCTATATTGATACAGTACACCTACTTTGAGACAAGACCTATATTGATACAGTACATCTACTTTGAGACAAGACCTATATTGATACAGTACATCTACTTTGAGACAAGACCTATATTGATACAGTACATCTACTTTGAGACAAGACCTATATTGATACAGTACACCTACTTTGAGACAAGACCTATATTGATACAGTACATCTACTTTGAGACAAGACCTATATTGATACAGTACATCTACTTTGAGACAAGACCTATATTGATACAGTACATCTACTTTGAGACAAGACCTATATTGATACTGTACATCTACTTTGAGACAAGACCTATATTGATACAGTACATCTACTTTGAGACAAGACCTATATTGATACAGTACACCTACTTTGAGACAAGACCTATATTGATACAGTACATCTACTTTGAGACAAGACCTATATTGATACAGTACATCTACTTTGAGACAAGACCTATATTGATACAGTACACCTACTTTGAGACAAGACCTATATTGATACAGTACATCTACTTTGAGACAAGACCTATATTGATACAGTAGATCTACTTTGAGACAAGACCTATATTGATACAGTACATCTACTTTGAGACAAGACCTATATTGATACAGTACATCTACTTTGAGACAAGACCTATATTGATACAGTACATCTACTTTGAGACAAGACCTATATTGATACAGTACATCTACTTTGAGACAAGACCTATATTGATACAGTACATCTACTTTGAGACAAGACCTATATTGATACAGTACATCTACTTTGAGACAAGACCTATATTGATACAGTACATCTACTTTGAGACAAGACCTATATTGATACAGTACATCTACTTTGAGACAAGACCTATATTGATACAGTACATCTACTTTGAGACAAGACCTATATTGATACAGTACATCTACTTTGAGACAAGACCTATATTGATACAGTACATCTACTTTGAGACAAGACCTATATTGATACAGTACATCTACTTTGAGACAAGACCTATATTGATACAGTACACCTACTTTGAGACAAGACCTATATTGATACAGTACATCTACTTTGAGACAAGACCTATATTGATACAGTACATCTACTTTGAGACAAGACCTATATTGATACAGTACATCTACTTTGAGACAAGACCTATATTGATACAGTACACCTACTTTGAGACAAGACCTATATTGATACAGTACATCTACTTTGAGACAAGACCTATATTGATACAGTACATCTACTTTGAGACAAGACCTATATTGATACAGTACATCTACTTTGAGACAAGACCTATATTGATACAGTACATCTACTTTGAGACAAGACCTATATTGATACAGTACATCTACTTTGAGACAAGACCTATATTGATACAGTACATCTACTTTGAGACAAGACCTATATTGATACAGTACATCTACTTTGAGACAAGACCTATATTGATACAGTACACCTACTTTGAGACAAGACCTATATTGATACAGTACATCTACTTTGAGACAAGACCTATATTGATACAGTACATCTACTTTGAGACAAGACCTATATTGATACAGTACATCTACTTTGAGACAAGACCTATATTGATACAGTACATCTACTTTGAGACAAGACCTATATTGATACAGTACATCTACTTTGAGACAAGACCTATATTGATACAGTACACCTACTTTGAGACAAGAGCTATATTGATACAGTACATCTACTTTGAGACAAGAGCTATATTGATACAGTACATCTACTTTGAGACAAGACCTATAGTCATGCATGCTTGCTTATGCTTTAAAGTCATATCCAACAATTGCCACAACAACTTCTTACTGTCAACTGAGTTTAGTTTTGAATGATTTCTGCTGGTGTTGTGCCTCCGTATTTTGTCAACGTAAAAAATGTGCCTCGGCTGAAAAAATGTTGAAAAAGCCTGTCTTGGACTGCACACATGAAAATAGACAGGAAGTCACCACTCGGATGACTTCAGCGCCTGTAACTAACGTGCTTGTGTTGTTGGATGTTGTCAGAGAGCTGAGTCAGGCGGTGGCAGACATGAGCATCTCTGGCAGCCTGTCCTCTGTGCACTGCTCTCTGGACACACAACATTATCAGCTGATTCGAGGGCTGCTGGAGAACAACCTTGGGGAGCCCGTTGAAGAATACCTGCGCCCCTTCAGCCTGCAGGACCCCAGCACCTACGTGAGACACTCTTCACTTGCACACTCCAAACACACAAACAAGAGCCTGTTTCTCCTCAGACCGTCTTAAGTGGAGATGTCTACACCAACTTGTCCATCCTGGTGGACATGATGGACGTCAGTCTGGAGCTCACGGACCGCAGTTCAACCAGCGGCCACAAACGCTCTCTAGCAAGGTCTTTTTATCTCTTCTCTTTCACATGGTTGTGCTGTATTATTATATAAACCCTGTTTCCATATGAGTTGGGAGTCTGTGTCAGAATACAATGATTTGCAAATCCTTTTCAAGCCATATTCCGTTGAATATGCTACAAAGACAACATATTTGATGTTCAAACTCATAAACTTTTTTTATTTGCAAATAATCATTAACTTTAGAATTTGATGTCCAGTCCATAGTGGATCCAACATAATAGTGAGAGTCCAGTCCATAGTGGATCTAACATAATAGTGAGAGTCCAGTCCATAGTGGATCTAACATAATCCGCTTGAGATGGTTTCCTGTGGACGGGACTCTCGCGGCTGTGTTGGAGCCACTATGGATTGAACTTTCACAGTATCATGTTAGACCCGCTCTACATCCATTGCTTTCGGTCCCCTAGAGGGGGGGGGTTGCCCACATCTGAGGTCCTCTCCAAAGTTTCTCATAGTCAGCATTGTCACTGGCGTCCCACTGGATGTGAATTCTCCCTGCCCACTGGGTGTGAGTTTTCCTTGCCCTTTTGTGGGTTCTTCCGAGGATGTTGTAGTCGTAATGATTTGTGCAGTCCTTTGAGACATTTGTGATTTGGGGCTATATAAATAAACATTGATTGATTGATTGATTGATAATAGTGAGAGTCCAGTCCATTGTGGATCTAACATAATAGTGTGAGAGTCCAGTCCATAGTGGATCTAACATAATAGTGTGAGAGTCCAGTCCATAGTGGATCTAACATAATAGTGTGAGTCCAGTCCATAGTGGATCTAACATAATAGTGAGAGTCCAGTCCATAGTGGATCTAACCTAATAGTGTGAGAGTCCAGTCCATAGTGGATCTAACATAATAGTGTGAGTCCAGTCCATAGTGGATCTAACATAATAGTGAGAGTCCAGTCCATAGTGGATCTAACATAATAGTGTGAGTCCAGTCCATAGTGGATCTAACATAATAGTGAGAGTCCAGTCCATAGTGGATCTAACATAATAGTGAGAGTCCAGTCCATAGTGGATCTAACATAATAGTGTGAGAGTCCAGTCCATAGTGGATCTAACATAATAGTGAGAGTCCAGTCCATAGTGGATCTAACATAATAGTGTGAGAGTCCAGTCCATAGTGGATCTAACATAATAGTGTGAGTCCAGTCCATAGTGGATCTAACATAATAGTGAGAGTCCAGTCCATAGTGGATCTAACATAATAGTGAGAGTCCAGTCCATAGTGGATCTAACATAATAGTGTGAGAGTCCAGTCCATAGTGGATCTAACATAATAGTGAGAGTCCAGTCCATAGTGGATCTAACATAATAGTGAGAGTCCAGTCCATAGTGGATCTTACATAATAGTGAGACTCCAGTCCATAGTGGATCTAACATAATAGTGAGAGTCCAGTCCATAGTGGATCTAACATAATAGTGTGAGAGTCCAGTCCATAGTGGATCTAACATAATAGTGTAAGAGTCCAGTCCATAGTGGATCTAACATAATAGTGAGAGTCCAGTCCATAGTGGATCTAACATAATAGTGTGAGAGTCCAGTCCATAGTGGAGCTAACATAATAGTGAGAGTCCAGCCCATAGTGGATCTAACATAATAGTGAGGGTCCAGTCCATAGTGGATCTAACATAATAGTGTGAGAGTCCAGTCCATAGTGGAGCTAACATAATAGTGAGAGTCCAGCCCATAGTGGATCTAACATAATAGTGAGGGTCCAGTCCATAGTGGATCTAACATAATAGTGTGAGAGTCCAGTCCATAGTGGATCTAACATAATAGTGAGAGTCCAGTCCATAGTGGATCTAACATAATAGTGTGAGAGTCCAGTCCATAGTGGATCTAACATAATATTGTGAGAGTCCAGTCCATAGTGGATCTAACATAATAGTGAGAGTCCAGTCCATAGTGGATCTAACATAATATTGTGAGAGTCCAGTCCATAGTGGATCTAACATAATAGTGAGAGTCCAGTCCATAGTGGATCTCACATAATAGTGAGAGTCCAGTCCATAGTGGATCTAACATAATAGTGTGAGAGTCCAGTCCATAGTGGATCTAACATAATAGTGTGAGAGTCCAGTCCATAGTGGATCTAACATAATAGTGTAAGAGTCCAGTCCATAGTGGATCTAACATAATAGTGTGAGAGTCCAGTCCATAGTGGATCTAACATAATAGTGTGAGAGTCCAGTCCATTGTGGATCTAACATAATAGTGTGAGAGTACAGTCCATAGTGGATCTAACATAATAGTGTGAGAGTCCAGTCCATAGTGGATCTAACATAATAGTGTGAGAGTCCAGTCCATAGTGGATCTAACATAATAGTGAGAGTCCAGTCCATAGTGGATCTAACATAATAGTGAGAGTCCAGTCCATAGTGGATCTTACATAATAGTGAGACTCCAGTCCATAGTGGATCTAACATAATAGTGAGAGTCCAGTCCATAGTGGATCTAACATAATAGTGTGAGAGTCCAGTCCATAGTGGATCTAACATAATAGTGTAAGAGTCCAGTCCATAGTGGATCTAACATAATAGTGAGAGTCCAGTCCATAGTGGATCTAACATAATAGTGTGAGAGTCCAGTCCATAGTGGAGCTAACATAATAGTGAGAGTCCAGCCCATAGTGGATCTAACATAATAGTGAGGGTCCAGTCCATAGTGGATCTAACATAATAGTGTGAGAGTCCAGTCCATAGTGGAGCTAACATAATAGTGAGAGTCCAGCCCATAGTGGATCTAACATAATAGTGAGGGTCCAGTCCATAGTGGATCTAACATAATAGTGTGAGAGTCCAGTCCATAGTGGATCTAACATAATAGTGAGAGTCCAGTCCATAGTGGATCTAACATAATAGTGTGAGAGTCCAGTCCATAGTGGATCTAACATAATATTGTGAGAGTCCAGTCCATAGTGGATCTAACATAATAGTGAGAGTCCAGTCCATAGTGGATCTAACATAATATTGTGAGAGTCCAGTCCATAGTGGATCTAACATAATAGTGAGAGTCCAGTCCATAGTGGATCTAACATAATAGTGAGAGTCCAGTCCATAGTGGATCTCACATAATAGTGAGAGTCCAGTCCATAGTGGATCTAACATAATAGTGTGAGAGTCCAGTCCATAGTGGATCTAACATAATAGTGTGAGAGTCCAGTCCATAGTGGATCTAACATAATAGTGTAAGAGTCCAGTCCATAGTGGATCTAACATAATAGTGAGAGTCCAGTCCATAGTGGATCTAACATAATAGTGTGAGAGTCCAGTCCATAGTGGATCTAACATAATAGTGTAAGAGTCCAGTCCATAGTGGATCTAACATAATAGTGTGAGAGTCCAGTCCATAGTGGATCTAACATAATAGTGTGAGAGTCCAGTCCATTGTGGATCTAACATAATAGTGTGAGAGTACAGTCCATAGTGGATCTAACATAATAGTGTGAGAGTCCAGTCCATAGTGGATCTAACATAATAGTGTGAGAGTCCAGTCCATTGTGGATCTAACATAATAGTGTGAGAGTACAGTCCATAGTGGATCTAACATAATAGTGAGAGTCCAGTCCATAGTGGATCTAACATAATAGTGAGAGTCCAGTCCATAGTGGATCTAACATAATAGTGTGAGAGTCCAGTCCATAGTGGATCTAACATAATAGTGTAAGAGTCCAGTCCATAGTGGATCTAACATAATAGTGTGAGAGTCCAGTCCATAGTGGATCTAACATAATAGTGAGAGAGTCCAGTCCATAGTGGATCTAACATAATAGTGTGAGAGTCCAGTCCATAGTGGATCTAACATAATAGTGTGAGAGTCCAGTTCATAGTGGATCTAACATAATAGTGTGAGAGTCCAGTCCATAGTGGATCTAACATAATAGTGTGAGAGTCCAGTCCATAGTGGATCTAACATAATCGTGAGAGTCCAGTCCATAGTGGATCTAACATAATAGTGTGAGTCCAGTCCATAGTGGATCTAACATAATAGTGAGAGTCCAGTCCATAGTGGATCTAACATAATAGTGAGAGTCCAGTCCATAGTGGATTTAACATAATAGTGTGAGAGTCCAGTCCATAGTGGATCTAACATAATAGTGTGAGAGTCCAGTCCATAGTGGATCTAACATAATAGTGTAAGAGTCCAGTCCATAGTGGATCTAACATAATAGTGTGAGAGTCCAGTCCATAGTGGATCTAACATAATAGTGAGAGAGTCCAGTCCATAGTGGATCTAACATAATAGTGTGAGAGTCCAGTCCATAGTGGATCTAACATAATAGTGTGAGAGTCCAGTCCATAGTGGATCTAACATAATCGTGAGAGTCCAGTCCATAGTGGATCTAACATAATAGTGTGAGAGTCCAGTCCATAGTGGATCTAACATAATAGTGAGAGTCCAGTCCATAGTGGATCTAACATAATAGTGAGAGTCCAGTCCATAGTGGATCTAACATAATAGTGAGAGTCCAGTCCATAGTGGATCTAACATAATAGTGAGAGTCCAGTCCATAGTGGATCTAACATAATAGTGAGAGTCCAGTCCATAGTGGATCTAACATAATAGTGTGAGAGTCCAGTCCATTGTGGATCTAACATAATAGTGTGAGAGTCCAGTCCATAGTGGATCTAACATAATAGTGTGAGTCCAGTCCATAGTGGATCTAACATAATAGTGTGAGAGTCCAGTCCATAGTGGATCTAACATAATAGTGAGAGTCCAGTCCATAGTGGATCTAACATAATAGTGAGAGTCCAGTCCATAGTGGATCTAACATAATAGTGAGAGTCCAGTCCATAGTGGATCTAACATAATAGTGTGAGAGTCCAGTCCATAGTGGATCTAACATAATAGTGTGAGAGTCCAGTCCATAGTGGATCTAACATAATCGTGAGAGTCCAGTCCATAGTGGATCTAACATAATAGTGTGAGAGTCCAGTCCATAGTGGATCTAACATAATAGTGAGAGTCCAGTCCATAGTGGATCTAACATAATAGTGAGAGTCCAGTCCATAGTGGATCTAACATAATAGTGAGAGTCCAGTCCATAGTGGATCTAACATAATAGTGAGAGTCCAGTCCATAGTGGATCTAACATAATAGTGAGAGTCCAGTCCATAGTGGATCTAACATAATAGTGTGAGAGTCCAGTCCATTGTGGATCTAACATAATAGTGTGAGAGTCCAGTCCATAGTGGATCTAACATAATAGTGTAAGAGTCCAGTCCATAGTGGATCTAACATAATAGTGTGAGAGTCCAGTCCATAGTGGATCTAACATAATAGTGAGAGAGTCCAGTCCATAGTGGATCTAACATAATAGTGTGAGAGTCCAGTCCATAGTGGATCTAACATAATAGTGTGAGAGTCCAGTCCATAGTGGATCTAACATAATCGTGAGAGTCCAGTCCATAGTGGATCTAACATAATAGTGTAAGAGTCCAGTCCATAGTGGATCTAACATAATAGTGTGAGAGTCCAGTCCATAGTGGATCTAACATAATAGTGTGAGAGTCCAGTCCATTGTGGATCTAACATAATAGTGTGAGAGTACAGTCCATAGTGGATCTAACATAATAGTGTGAGAGTCCAGTCCATAGTGGATCTAACATAATAGTGTGAGAGTCCAGTCCATTGTGGATCTAACATAATAGTGTGAGAGTACAGTCCATAGTGGATCTAACATAATAGTGAGAGTCCAGTCCATAGTGGATCTAACATAATAGTGAGAGTCCAGTCCATAGTGGATCTAACATAATAGTGTGAGAGTCCAGTCCATAGTGGATCTAACATAATAGTGTAAGAGTCCAGTCCATAGTGGATCTAACATAATAGTGTGAGAGTCCAGTCCATAGTGGATCTAACATAATAGTGAGAGAGTCCAGTCCATAGTGGATCTAACATAATAGTGTGAGAGTCCAGTCCATAGTGGATCTAACATAATAGTGTGAGAGTCCAGTCCATAGTGGATCTAACATAATCGTGAGAGTCCAGTCCATAGTGGATCTAACATAATAGTGTGAGAGTCCAGTCCATAGTGGATCTAACATAATAGTGAGAGTCCAGTCCATAGTGGATCTAACATAATAGTGAGAGTCCAGTCCATAGTGGATCTAACATAATAGTGAGAGTCCAGTCCATAGTGGATCTAACATAATAGTGTGAGAGTCCAGTCCATAGTGGATCTAACATAATAGTGTGAGAGTCCAGTCCATAGTGGATCTAACATAATAGTGTAAGAGTCCAGTCCATAGTGGATCTAACATAATAGTGTGAGAGTCCAGTCCATAGTGGATCTAACATAATAGTGAGAGAGTCCAGTCCATAGTGGATCTAACATAATAGTGTGAGAGTCCAGTCCATAGTGGATCTAACATAATAGTGTGAGAGTCCAGTCCATAGTGGATCTAACATAATCGTGAGAGTCCAGTCCATAGTGGATCTAACATAATAGTGTGAGAGTCCAGTCCATAGTGGATCTAACATAATAGTGAGAGTCCAGTCCATAGTGGATCTAACATAATAGTGAGAGTCCAGTCCATAGTGGATCTAACATAATAGTGAGAGTCCAGTCCATAGTGGATCTAACATAATAGTGAGAGTCCAGTCCATAGTGGATCTAACATAATAGTGAGAGTCCAGTCCATAGTGGATCTAACATAATAGTGTGAGAGTCCAGTCCATTGTGGATCTAACATAATAGTGTGAGAGTCCAGTCCATAGTGGATCTAACATAATAGTGTGAGTCCAGTCCATAGTGGATCTAACATAATAGTGTGAGAGTCCAGTCCATAGTGGATCTAACATAATAGTGTGAGAGTCCAGTCCATAGTGGATCTAACATAATAGTGTGAGAGTCCAGTCCATAGTGGATCTAACATAATCGTGAGAGTCCAGTCCATAGTGGATCAAACATAATAGTGTGAGAGTCCAGTCCATAGTGGATCTAACATAATAGTGAGAGTCCAGTCCATAGTGGATCTAACATAATAGTGAGAGTCCAGTCCATAGTGGATCTAACATAATAGTGAGAGTCCAGTCCATAGTGGATCTAACATAATAGTGAGAGTCCAGTCCATAGTGGATCTAACATAATAGTGAGAGTCCAGTCCATTGTGGATCTAACATAATAGTGTGAGAGTCCAGTCCATAGTGGATCTAACATAATAGTGTGAGTCCAGTCCATAGTGGATCTAACATAATAGTGTGAGAGTCCAGTCCATAGTGGATCTAACATAATAGTGTGAGAGTCCAGTCCATAGTGGATCTAACATAATAGTGTGAGAGTCCAGTCCATAGTGGATCTAACATAATAGTGAGAGTCCAGTCCATAGTGGATCTAACATAATAGTGTGAGAGTCCAGTCCATAGTGGATCTAACATAATAGTGTGAGAGTCCAGTCCATAGTGGATCTAACATAATAGTGAGAGTCCAGTCCATAGTGGATCTAACATAATAGTGTGAGTCCAGTCCATAGTGGATCTAACATAATAGTGAGAGTCCAGTCCATAGTGGATCTAACATAATAGTGTGAGAGTCCAGTCCATAGTGGATCTAACATAATAGTGAGAGTCCAGTCCATAGTGGATCTAACATAATAGTGAGAGTCCAGTCCATAGTGGATCTAACATAATAGTGTGAGAGTCCAGTCCATAGTGGATCTAACATAATAGTGTGAGAGTCCAGTCCATAGTGGATCTAACATAATAGTGTGAGAGTCCAGTCCATAGTGGATCTAACATAATAGTGTGAGTCCAGTCCATAGTGGATCTAACATAATAGTGTGAGAGTCCAGTCCATAGTGGATCTAACATAATAGTGTGAGAGTCCAGTCCATAGTGGATCTAACATAATAGTGTGAGAGTCCAGTCCATAGTGGATCTAACATAATAGTGAGAGTCCAGTCCATAGTGGATCTAAC
Source organism: Nerophis ophidion (assembly GCF_033978795.1). Taxonomy (NCBI): domain Eukaryota; kingdom Metazoa; phylum Chordata; class Actinopteri; order Syngnathiformes; family Syngnathidae; genus Nerophis; species Nerophis ophidion. The sequence continues at coordinate 1,122,758 of NC_084616.1, forward strand.
ATAATAGTGAGAGTCCAGTCCATAGTGGATCTAACATAATAGTGAGAGTCCAGTCCATAGTGGATCTAACCTAATAGTGAGAGTCCAGTCCATAGTGGATCTAACATAATAGTGTGAGAGTCCAGTCCATAGTGGATCTAACATAATAGTGTAAGTCCAGTCCATAGTGGATCTAACATAATAGTGAGAGTCCAGTCCATAGTGGACCTAACATAATAGTGAGAGTCCAGTCCATAGTGGATCTAACATAATAGTGAGAGAGTCCAGTCCATAGTGGATCTAACATAATAGTGTGAGAGTCCAGTCCATAGTGGATCTAACATAATAGTGTGAGAGTCCAGTCCATAGTGGATCTAACATAATCGTGAGAGTCCAGTCCATAGTGGATCTAACATAATAGTGTGAGAGTCCAGTCCATAGTGGATCTAACATAATAGTGAGAGTCCAGTCCATAGTGGATCTAACATAATAGTGAGAGTCCAGTCCATAGTGGATCTAACATAATAGTGAGAGTCCAGTCCATAGTGGATCTAACATAATAGTGAGAGTCCAGTCCATAGTGGATCTAACATAATAGTGAGAGTCCAGTCCATAGTGGGGCCAGCAGGAGATCATGTTGAGTGGAAACAGGTGAGCAGCACAGAGATGCACAGATGAGTGGTCCACCCTGGGTCCTGACCTTGGTCAGCTTGCGCTTCCATCGGTGGTCAGCGAATCTGTACCCCCCCCCCCCCCCCCCAATAAGGACAGGGGGGCAGAGCCGAAAAGAAATGGCAGATCAACTCTTCTAATAGGGGGTCTATGTAAAGGTTAGAGTATACAAATGAGTTTTAAGATGGACTAAAATGCTTCTACTGAGGTAGCATCTCTAACTGTTCCTGCTAGAACATTCCAGAGGACTAGAAAAAGCTCTATTTTTAAAGTGGAATGTGTCGCTTGGTCTTTGCCTCAGGTTTAACTTCATCAAATCCAAACTGCTCTTTGAGAGTTTCTCCAACGGCTCCAAGTCGGTCAACTTGGTGTCCCACTCGCTGCTGGCGTACGACACTCGCTGCACTGGACAGCACCAGAGGACTGGACAGCACCAGAGGACTGGACAGCACCAGAGGACTGGACCTGGACCTGACGGGACCTGCGGACACAACGTCTTCCACTGCATCCTCCAGCCTTCCAAAGCTGCCACCAACCAGGCTTCTCTGCAGCTGGAACTGCATTACAGGTACGACTACCTGGACTGGTAGAAGGTGGACACATTTTGACGTGTCCGCTCCACAGATCCACACAGGACTCCTCCTGCTTCACGGTGGTCCTGAACAACCTGAGGGTCTTTCTCATCTTTGACTGGCTGCGGCTGGTGCAGGACTTCCTGCAAACGCCAGTGAGGAAGCCCTCAGGTGCAGAGAACCCCGGTAACAACAGCACGGACCCGGGACTCACCGCTGCTGCCGTCACCACCACCATACCAAAGAGGGTCAAGAGTGGTGTGGTCACCAAGAGGTCCACGGTGCCAGTGACCCACAACCGCTGCTTGGAGGTCAAGGTCAATGTGACAGGTCAGTCATTCCCTGGACTATATTTACTCCAGACCAGGAATTGAGTCCATAGAAAATGTAAAAAAATTTTATCCATCTTCGTCCGATTATCCGATGTGGGGCCGCGGGGGCAGCAGCCTAAGCAGGGGACCCCAGACCGGATGACAGAGCTTCTCACCCTATCTCTAAGGGAGAGCCCCACTTGTACCCGTGATCTTGTCCTTTCAGTCATGACCCAAGGCTCATGACCATAGGTGAGGAGGGCAACGTAGATCGACCGGTAAATTGAGAGCTTTGCCTTCCGGCTCAGCTCCTTCTTCACCACAACAGATCGGTACAACGTCCGCATTACTGAAGACGCCGCACTGATTCGCCTGTCGATCTCAAGATTCAATCTTCCCTCACTCGTGAACAAGACTCCCCGGTACTTGAACTCCTCCACTTGGGGCAGGGTCTCCTCCCCAACCCAATATTTTTTCATTTAAAAAAAAATGCTGAAACAGATATTTTATATTCGAAGACAACGTTTTGTCTCTAAATCTAAAATATCTGTTTCAGCATTTTTTTTTTTGAGTTTGTGTGAGAATTCTTCTTTGAATACACCATAATCCTGCAGTGCTGGTGGTCTACATCACATCTCCTCTGCGTACTCGTAAAAACTTACATTTTTTGCTCGGAAATATAATTTTTGTCCTTCTTTTCTATCGTCGCCCCGGTCCCGTTTTCTATGTCGATCAAGTCGCTCGACAAGCTCCCGTCCGCAACACTCGGAGTATGGGATCATTAAAGGAGCGCCCCGAGTTTCATGTTCCGTCATTCAATCAAACAACGTGACAGAGATGGATGGATATTAAAGTAGCAATGATTGTCACACACACACTAGGTGTGGTGAAATGTATTCTCTGCATTCGACCCACCCCCTTGTTCACCCCCTGGGAGGTGAGGGGAGCAGTGAGCAGCAGCGGTGCCGCGCCCGGGAATCATTTATGGTGAATTAACCCCCAATTCCAAGCCTTGATGCTGAGTGCTAAGCAGGGAGGTAATGGCTCTCATTTCTATAGTCTTTGGTATGACTCGGCCGGGGTTTGAACTCCCAACCTACCCATCTCAGGGCGGACACTCTAACCACTAGGCCACTGAGTAGGTTTGAAGATAACAGAAAAAATATCTCTGCCAGAAGTCTAAACTTTCTGTAAGAATGTTGACAAATAGGAGACTTATTATGTAAGTAAAGAAGAGTAGGCAACAGCTTTGTGTTATTGACAACTAAGTATATTATTAGTCATTATTGGTTTGAAAATGTCAGTTTCTACTCATTACATTTTGATTTTTTGCCCTTTTTTTCTTACATTTTCACTGTTTTTTCCCCCGAAAATATGCTGCAGGCCAACAAAACTCGGTCTGCGGACAGCAAGTTTGGCACTTTGGTCTAAAACCTTCTTTTTCTGTCAGAGTAATTCCCAAATGTTGTTCTCTAATTGAATTGCAGGCACAGAATTTGTGATAGTGGAGGACTCCAACTGCCTGGATACCAACGCCATCATCCTCAAAGGCACCACTGTCCTCACCTACAAGCCTCGTCTCCTGGACAGACCTTTCTCTGGAAGCCTGGCTGGCATCGAGGTGACGTCTCTCACACGACCACATAGAAGCTTGAAATCGTACAAAAACCTGGAGCGGTTTGATCCAGCAGCCATTGACCAGTATCAGACCATTTTAGTGAACAAGTCTGATCAGCCACTGCTCCTTAATAACAAAAACAACACCCTCTGGGTGCTACTTGACTTATTGGTTCCAGCAGCTAGTGTATAAACATCACCTCCAATGCAGCAAATAAACCATAGAATCTCGAGTATCATTATCATGTATCGTTATCACTGGAAGACGAGGCCAGACATGTTACACAGCGAGGAAGTACAAGCAGAAGCAGACAAGAAGGTGTGTTCATCTCTGGGGGTGTGACTCTTCTGGTACTAAACATTCAACACCATTCCCATTCTTGGGGAGACAAGTCCATTCAGAATCTATTCCTGATTGGAACTGATACTTGCAATGTATCACTTGGTGTACTAATTATAATGAAACTTTTTCAAGATGGTACAGGTTGGAAAGAAAGGCTCATTCTGCTTGCGTGGAAATGGCCTAAAACCCTCTTAAAGATGTATTTAAAAAGAAAAAAATACCAAAAAATATTCTCGATTTTTTTAAAATGATGAATTGATTTAGAATCAGGATCAATAAGGATCGCAGTTCGGATATCGATGTTTTTTTTTGTGCATCTCTTCTAATTGCATAACTTACCATGGAAGAAGTGTAGATGAAGCATCTGAAAGTAAGCAGTTGTTAACAGGAAATGAAGATGGAGATTAAGAAGCGTTAGAGAGAGGATAATATATAATATAGCCATGTAATGTATGATCAATACTAGGGGGATTCAATTGATATATATACGTTTTGTTTGTTTTTTTAAATTTTTCGTTTTTGTTCAATGTTTACTTTTATAGCCCTAAATCACTAGTGTCTCAAAGGGCTGCACAAACCACTACGACATCCTCGGTAGGCCCACATAAGGGCAAGGAAAACTCACACCCAGTGTATAATATATTATAAATAAAAAACATATATACATACATACTATATATATGCTTTTTAAAGTATACAGTAATAATATATTATATAATAAATAAAAACATATATATGTATATATATATATATGCATATATACATACATATATACAGTATATATGTCTGCGTGTGTGTATGTGTATACATATATGCATATGTATATATATGTATGTATATATGCATATATATGCATCCATGTATATATGCATATTTACATACATATACATACTGTACATATGCATATGCATACATACATACACATATACATATACACATACACACATGCAGACATATTAATGTATATATATGTGAAGTGAAGTGAATTATATTTATATAGCGCTTTTCTCTAGTGACTCAAAGCGCTTTACATAGTGAAACCCAATATTTAAGTTACATTTAAACCAGTGTGGGTGGCACCGGGAGCAGGTGGGTAAAGTGTCTTGCCCAAGGACACAACGGCAGTGACTAGGCTGGCAGAAGCGGGAATCGAACCTGCAACCCTCAAGTTGCTGGCACGGCCACTCTACCAACCGAGCTATACCGTTGTTAATGTTTACAAACTCGGGAATCAATTCCCTGGACACAGTAGAACTTTGAGGGCAAAAAGCAAAGGTTTTGACTTGTCCCCTACACCAGGGGTCGGCAACTCTTCCCACTCAAAGAGCCATTTTGACCTGTTTCACAAAATAAAGAAAACTATGGGAGCCACAAGACTCTTTAGGAATTTAAAATGAAATAACACAGCGTACAAAGTTTTGTTTTGCTTTGTACTATGTATAAAGCAGGGGTCTCAGACACACGGCCCCCACCTTAATATCAAAATGTAATATTAGTGCGGCCCGCAAGTTTTATTTGAATGCCGCCTGACAACATCACATTTACCAACCATCTCAATTTTTCCGGGAGACTACCGAGTTTCAGAGCAACCATTCTCTCGACTGTCTGCTGGTTTTCCCCCAAACAACAATAATAAGTGCGTGCTATGATGACAATGCGTTTAGCGCCCTCTACAACCGTAACAAACAGCTTACCAGCCCATTCACATGTTGTATGAGGCTTCTGCAGACACACATAAGCAACTGCAAGACATACTTGCTCAACAGCCATACAGGTTACACTGAGGGTGGTGATATAAACAACTTTAGCACTCTTTACTAATATGTGCCACACTCTGAAACCACACCAAACAAGAATGACACACACATTTCGGGAAAACATCCGCACTGTAACACAACATAAACACAACAGAAAAAATAACCAGAATCCCATGTTTCTGAACTCTTCCGGGCTTCATTATACACCCCCGCTAGCACCAAACCCCGCCCATCTCAACCGATGCACGGTTTCCTAATCAAAACAATGCAGCAGATGAAAAGTGAGGCAGACACAGGCGGTGCCTCCACGGCTACACACAGTGTGTATTGGGCGTGTGTTTGAGGGGGCGCATGCTTGTTGCCACGTGGAAAAGGTAGGTGATGAGGCAGCAAGTACCTCTGCCTCAAGGTAGGGGCGATACATTGTCAGTTTGCAGTTGAATGCCTCAGCAGTACTCTGACTGGCCACACGGGGAGAAGTGGGGGCGCTCAAGCTAGCAGACACAGGTCTCTCCAGCGGAAGACAGCATTTTTTTCTTAAACTCTATTTATAACAAACATGGCATTTTTATTAGAGTAAGCCAGCGTTTGTGGGTGTTTTTTGGCAGATGCAAAAATATTGTTTAATTTCTTGGAATGAAATTGAATGAAATAAATATTTCTGCCAATATGGAGGATTATATACTGTATCCAAGATGAAATACTTGCCAATATGGAGGATTATATACTGTATCCAAAATGAAGTATTTGCCAATATGGAGGATTATATACTGTATCCAAGATAAAGTACTTGCCAATATGGAGGATTATATACTGTATCCAAGATGAAGTATTTGCCAATATGGAGGATTATATACTGTATCCAAGATGAAGTATTTGCCAATATGGAGGATTATATACTGTATCCAAGATGAAGTACTTGCCAATATGGAGGATTATATACTGTATCCAAGATGAAGTACTTGCCAATATGGAGGATTATATACTGTATCCAAGATGAAGTACTTGCCAATATGGAGGATTATATACTGTATCCAAGATAAAGTACTTGCCAATATGGAGGATTATATACTGTATCCAAGATGAAGTACTTGCCAATATGGAGGATTATATACTGTATCCAAGATGAAATACTTGCCAATATGGAGGATTATATACTGTATCCAAGATGAAGTACTTGCCAATATGGAGGATTATATACTGTATCCAAGATGAAGTACTTGCCAATATGGAGGATTATATACTGTATCCAAGATGAAGTACTTGCCAATATGGAGGATTATATACTGTATCCAAGATGAAGTACTTGCCAATATGGAGGATTATATACTGTATCCAAGATGAAATACTTGCCAATATGGAGGATTATATACTGTATCCAAGATGAAATACTTGCCAATATGGAGGATTATATACTGTATCCAAGATGAAATACTTGCCAATATGGAGGATTATATACTGTATCCAAGATGAAGTATTTGCCAATATGGAGGATTATATACTGTATCCAAGATGAAATACTTGCCAATATGGAGGATTATATACTGTATCCAAGATGAAATACTTGCCAATATGGAGGATTATATACTGTATCCAAGATGAAGTACTTGCCAATATGGAGGATTATATACTGTATCCAAGATGAAATACTTGCCAATATGGAGGATTATATACTGTATCCAAGATGAAATACTTGCCAATATGGAGGATTATATACTGTATCCAAGATGAAGTACTTGCCAATATGGAGGATTATATACTGTATCCAAGATGAAGTATTTGCCAATATGGAGGATTATATACTGTATCCAAGATGAAGTACTTGCCAATATGGAGGATTATATACTGTATCCAAGATGAAATACTCGCCAATATGGAGGATTATATACTGTATCCAAGATGAAGTACTTGCCAATATGGAGGATTATATACTGTATCCAAGATGAAGTACTTGCCAATATGGAGGATTATATACTGTATCCAAGATGAAGTACTTGCCAATATGGAGGATTATATACTGTATCCAAGATGAAGTACTTGCCAATATGGAGGATTATATACTGTATCCAAGATGAAGTACTTGCCAATATGGAGGATTATATACTGTATCCAAGATGAAGTACTTCTCTAAACTGGACTTGAAGACAAAAGTAATGTGATCATACAAAGTATGTTTTCATGGAGGATACAGTAGTTATTACTGCTTCACATACAAACACAGAAAGGTAAATACACTCACAATACTTGATTTATTTGGTTAAAAGCAAATGGGACCAAAAAGTATTTAATAACTTTATCAAATACTTTTTTCACCCATTTATCATATCATTATAACGTTTTTCTGAAAGCGAATAACTCCCTTTTTTTCCCTGTAACTCTAGTCAACAATGACTAGAGCTGCACATGTGAATTTAAGTAAAAAAAGAAGAAAAAAAAGTATGTATGCCTCACCTGGTGTTTAGTTCACCGCACTTCACTGGTCTCTCAATACATTATTTGGTATATAAATGATTTTAAAACCTTTTCCAAACAGGTGAGTGAGCGTGGTGACAGCCTGAAAAAAAGTATTTCTAACAATCGATTCTTGAACATTGTCAATCATTTCAAAATTATAATGAATAGGAATCCAGATTTGAATACCAATCATTTTTTCCCCCGATGAAATAGAATGTGAAGTGACACTTGTTGACTTGTCATCATCAGGTCTTCTCCTGTTGTCTGGGCAGCGAGCAGGAGAGCGCTCTGTCCATCGTGGATCCTGTCAATGTCCAGGTGGAGCTGTGTGGCAGCCCCACCTACCAGAGCAGCTCCGGGCTGCTGGACGCCTTCAGTGTGGAGGACATCCCGCCCCTGCTGGAGGTCAGACATCAACAACTTCATTGCAGAGTTGACGCAAATTTAAGATAGAAATTATAACTAAGATACAAAAGTTGGGAGGGAATCTGACAAGGTGGGGGGCTGTTATGAATAATATTTTACTGACATAAACACTATCAAATGTTAACATAAAAACTCGAATGGTCAACAAATGTTTGCAGTTCCAACGAATGAGATTAATTTGGGGAGATGTTGACAAGGTGGGGGGTTGTTATGAATAATAATAATAATAATAATAATGTTAATAACAAAAACTATAACAGACAAAAAATGTTTACGGCGCAAATTGTTGTGACAAGTTTAGGAAGATTTTGACCGTATTGTGTAGTGGGGCTGGATGACATCCATCCATCCATTTTCTACTGGTTGTCCCTTTTTGGCGTTGCGGGGGGGTGGGGGCTGGAGCCTATCTCAGCGGCATTGGGGCGGAAGGCGGCATACACCCTGGACAAGTCGCCACCTTATCATAGGGCCAACACAGATAGACAACATTCACACACTAGGGACCATCTAGTGTTGCCAATCAACCTATCCCCAGGTGCATGTCTTTGGAGGTGGGAGGGGCCTATCCCCAGGTGCATGTCTTTGGAGGTGGGAGGGGCCTATCCCCAGGTGCATGTCTTTGGAGGTGGGAGGGGCCTATCCCCAGGTGCATGTCTTTGGAGGTGGGAGGGGCCTATCCCCAGGTGCATGTCTTTGGAGGTGGGAGGGGCCTATCCCCAGGTGCATGTCTTTGGAGGTGGGAGGGGCCTATCCCCAGGTGCATGTCTTTGGAGGTGGGAGGGGCCTATCCCCAGGTGCATGTCTTTGGAGGTGGGAGGGGCCTATCCCCAGGTGCATGTCTTTGGTGGTGGGAGCGGCCTATCCCCAGGTGCATGTCTTTGGAGGTGGGAGGGGCCTATCCCCAGGTGCATGTCTAAGGAGGTGGGAGGGGCCTATCCCCAGGTGCATGTCTTTGGAGGTGGGAGGGGCCTATCCCCAGGTGCATGACTAAGGAGGTGGGAGGGGCCTATCGCCAGGTGCATGTCTTTGGAAGTGGGAGGGGCCTATCTCCAGGTGCATGTCTGTGGAGGTGGGAGGGGCCTATCCCCAGGTGCATGTCTTTGGAAGTGGGAGGGGACTATCCCCAGGTGCATGTCTTTGGAAATGGGAGGGGCCTATCCCCAGGTGCATGTCTTTGGAAGTGGGAGGGGCCTATCCCCAGGTACATGTCTTTGGAAGTGGGAGGGGCCTATCCCCAGGTGCATGTCTTTGGGGGTGGGAGGGGCCTATCTCCAGGTGCATGTCTGTGGAGGTGGGAGGGGCCTATCCCCAGGTGCAAGTCCTTGGAAGTGGGAGGGGCCTATCGCCACGTGCATGTCTTTGGAAGTGGGAGGGGACTATCCCCAGGTGCATGTCTTTGGAAGTGGGAGGGGCCTATCCCTAGGTGCATGTCTTTGGAAGTGGGAGGGGCCTATCCCCAGGTGCATGACTTTGGAGGTGGGAGGGACCTATCCCCAGGTACATGTCTTTGGAAGTGGGAGGGGCCTATCCCCAGGTACATGTCTTTGGAAGTGGGAGGGGCCTATCCCCAGGTACATGTCTTTGGAAGTGGGAGGGGCCTATCCCCAGGTGCATGTCTTTGGAGGTGGGAGGGACCTATCCCCAGGTGCATGTCTTTGGAGGTGGGAGGGGCCTATCCCCAGGTGCATGTCTTTGGAGGTGGGAGGGGCCTATCCCCAGGTGCATGTCTTTGGAGGTGGGAGGTAGCTGGAATAGAACCCAGGCAGTCATCATTAGTCATAAAAACTATTTTAAAAATCCAGTAAAAGGAAAGTACTTCCAGCACAGATGAAAGGCAGAGTTATTTTAAGCTGTGAGTTCAGTTGAATAAGTCACTTTGAATGTTGCAATTGTAAGATGAAAATATGAGGAAAGAAAGACATATAGTCTGTATAACTTCTTCATCTTCATATATGTCTTTTCTGCTCTCTATGCGTACTGGATGTCGTAACCAAAGGGTGGATGTCTGTGTCCAAACCATTTCCTGTTTCTCACTGTAGAATCTACCAAGTCCCTCAAACATGTACTCTAGCTGTTACTTCATGTTATTCTGAGAATGAACAGCTTTTAAATGTTGTTGATGTTCTTTGTGCAGATCCAGTTTCCTGTCCTGGACATCCGCCTGTCCTACAATGACATTCAGCTCTTCTTGGCCATCGCCAAGTCCATCCCTGAGGTCAACGCTTCTGACTCGGATGTTGCCACTTCGACTCCAACTGTGTCGGCCCACGCAACCAAACACTCGGGGAGAAAAAGTCTGGCCCATATAGGTATGGAACTATTACCTGCTAATGCTACCTCAGGATACCACTTTTCTGTCTCTCAGCTAATTCATAATAATTATAATAATATAATTTATTTGTAAAAGCACCTAACATTGAGCAAACAACCTCAAAGTGCTACAGTGCATTTAAAAAAAACAAAATAAACGCTAAAACCACAAAAACTGCGCCCAACAAGTAAAATAAATAGTAAAAAAAATAAAAACTACAACAGCCTAATCAATAGAACTAGCACACATAACTTAAAAAAAGGCTTTTTTAAAAAGAAGGGTTTTCAAGCCTTTTTAAAAGCATCCACAGTCTGTGGTGTCCTCAGGTGGTCAGGGAGAGCGTTCCATAAAATGGGAGCTGTCCTCCCCGTGAATGCGTGGGTTCCCTCCGGGTACTCCGGCTTCCTCCCACCCCCAAAGACATGCACCTGGGGATAGGCCCCTCCCTCCTCCAAAGACATGCACCTGGGGATAGGCCCCTCCCACCTCCAAAGACATGCACCTGGGGATAGGCCCCTCCCACCTCTAAAGACATGCACCTGGGGATAGGCCCTTCCCACCTCCAAAGACATGCACCTGGGGATAGGCCCCTCCCACCTCCAAAGACATGCACCTGGGGGTAGGCCCCTCCCACTTCCAAAGACATGCACCTGGGGATAGGCCCCTCCCACTTCCAAAGACATGAACCTGGGGATAGGCCCCTCCCACCTCCAAAGACATGCACCTGGGGATAGGCCCCTCCCACCTCCAAAGACATGTACCTGGGGATAGGCCCCTCCCACCTCCAAAGACATGCACCTGGGGATAGGCCCCTCCCACCTCCAAAGACATGAACCTGGGGATAGGCCCCTCCCACCTCCAAAGACATGCACCTGGGGATAGGCCCCTCCCACCTCCAAAGACATGTACCTGGGGATAGGCCCCTCCCACCTCCAAAGACATGCACCTGGGGATAGGCCCCTCCCACTTCCAAAGACATGCACCTGGGGATAGGTTGATTGGCAACACTAAATGGTCCCTAGTGTGTGAATGTTGTCTGTCTATCTGTGTTGGCCCTGTGATGAGGTGGCGACTTGTCCAGGGTGTACCCCGCCTTCTGCCCGATTGTAGCTGAGATAGGCACCAGCGCCCCCCGCAACCCCAAAGGGAATAAGCGGTAGAAAATGGATGGACGGATGAATGGAAAAGCCTAGTCGCTAGAACTAGCACACATCTATCTAAAAAAAAAAAATAAAAAAAGTGTTTTTAAACCTTTTTTAAAAGCATCAACAGTCTGGGGTGTCCTCAGGTGGTCAGGGAGAGTGTTCCACATAGTTCAGAGCTTTGAGACATGCTTTAGGCCGCCAGCAAAAATTGTCAAAGTGACTCGACCAAAACACCCGCTCTTACCTGGTAGGCTGAGCTTCTAATTGACTTCAAGAAAGAAATCCTCCAGCTAGCAGTTGTAGTGTAGCACTGCCAGGAATCGATTAACGTGGACCCCGACTTAAACAAGTTGAAAAATGTATTAGGGTGTTTCCATGTAGTGGTCAATTGTACGGAATATGTACTGTACTGTGCAATCTACTAATAATATGTACTGTACTGTGCAATCTACTAATAATATGTACTGTACTGTGCAATCTACTAATAATATGTACTGTACTGTGCAATCTACTAATAATATGTACTGTACTGTGCAATCTACTAATAATATGTACTGTACTGTGCAATCTACTAATAATATGTACTGTACTGTGCAATCTACTAATAATATGTACTGTACTGTGCAATCTACTAATAATATGTACTGTACTGTGCAATCTACTAATAATATGTACTGTACTGTGCAATCTACTAATAATATGTACTGTACTGTGCAATCTACTAATAATATGTACTGTACTGTGCAATCTACTAATAATATGTACTGTACTGTGCAATCTACTCATAAAAGTTTCAATCAAAAATTCAATCAACCAAAAGTTTGCACCATACTCAAGCAGATAACGCCAGCCAAAGTAATATCTAAACGCCAAACATTTATCCATGAAAATATGGAGAAGTTGCTGATGGTTATGCTTGGAGGAGAAGCAGCTGGAAGTAAAAGTGACCTGGACACTATTATCACATTACTACTGTAGTTGTTTGTACAACACTACATTCTATTCTATTCTTTTTCATTCAGTATTTTTATCTAAAAGGTAGTTTTTAAAAAAGCATTTGTTACATGTTAAAGTTGTGATGTGATTAAATTGATTTGAATTATTTTCAATTGGCTAAGAACCAACTCATATCCCGAAGTACCACTGTTATTTATTACTGTACTTAAGTCGTATGAATATGTTATAATAGGTCTGTACCTGCATAGTAGCTTAGTAGGCTTAAGTATTCATTAAAAACGAGGCAGAGATGAAATGTAAGGAGTAAATTCGATATAGTTGGCCCTCGTAACATTACACACTATATGAACTGTAACACTGTATTCATGTAGGAAAATAAATCCCATCCATCCATTTTCTACTGCTTGTCCCTTTTGGGGGTTGCTGGAGCCTATCCTAGCTGCATTCGGGCAGAATGCGGTGTACACCATGGACAAGTCACCAGCTCATTGCAGGAAAATAAATGATTACACTTAAATAATGAATGAAATAAAAGACAAGGTTTAATTGGTGGAGCCCACGCACCACTGGTGGTACCGTACCACAGTTTGACAACCACACATCTTCTCGGTGTTTCTATTGTTAGGAAGATTTTTTCTCTCCGTTAAATGTTTTAAAATGTGTATCTGTGATTTGCTAATGGCCTATAAATGGTTCTGGACTTGACCGTAGTGAATACATTATCGTGAAGGTGGATTCTTGTATACAATCTGAACATTTTCAAAGTTAAAGCAGAAAAAAATAACTGTTTTACAACCGTCCAAATACCATATTTTCTTGAATTGCCGCCGGGGCGCTAATTAATCTAAAACTTCTTCTCACTGCGGCTTTTACCAAAAGTATGCGGTAAAAATTTGAGTGTGATGTAAGGATACCATCATGAAAAGCACATTTAATTAAAAAAAAAACTTATTATGAAGTCCATGTGCAGCTCCTTCTGATCAAAAGCATCGATAACTTGTTTATAAAAGTCTTCCTTATCTTTCTTCGGTTTAAAAGTCTCTCTGTCTCGATGGAGATCTTCCTTTATTACCTCCTGCTTCCATTGAAAGTCCAGTTTGGAAAACTGCTATCAGACCACTTCTGAAGTGTGGGCGACGACAGAATTATCCTCGTACAACTCCCCCTCCCGTTCTGCTCCGCTGGTGATCTCTTTATCCCACCACTGCCACCATGAAGTGTTATTGTATAAATAATACACTGTTTATTTAGGACTGGAACATGCTTTACTTCAGCCCGGTTGTTTACATAGCCGGCATAGGAGTAGTGGTGTTACATCCTAAAAGGTCCGTCGTAGAACACTTCACTCTGTCACTTCTTCTGCAGCCGAGTAGTCGCAAGAAGGATCACTAGCGCCCTCTACCACCAGGAGGCGGGAGTCATTTGATGACTCATATTTGACACACGCAGCTACGGTATATTAATAAAACATAGCTGCTTACTGTTCTTTTTAGCATATTCAATAGCTTGGACCTTAAATCCTACTGAATAGCTCTTAATCTTCTTCCCTTTATGCGATTTCAAATTACCGGTATTGAAATCAGCCTCCTCCATTTTGAAAATGATGACAAGGGAAGTGACGTCACCAGTTTGATTTGGCGTTAATGCTAAGCGTGCGCTAATTATTTTGCGAAGTGAGTTTGACCTGGCAGTAATTCTAGACATGCTCATACTATATGACCGACGGCAATTCAAGGACATACAGTATGTATTTTTAACATTACTAGAGCCATGAACTAGCAGCCATAGAGTCACCCTTTCACTTATTTCTAGTAGCCTTGAGTGTGCTGTACTCATGGCTACATCTCATGCTTGTGGCTTGTGCAGCCCTTTGAGACACCGGTGATTTAGGGCTATATAAGTAAAACATGTATTGATGATGGATGGTGAGGCTTCATCACGGTCACTACTGCTTTGTCACATCCTGTGGAAGTCCTCAGTCAACTTCATCTGCCTTCTCCTCTTCTCAGACCAATCACCAGAGGTGGGTAGAGTAGCCAGAAATTGTACTCAAGTAAGAGTACTGTTACTTTAGAGATTTATTACTCAAGTAAAAGTAGGGAGTAGTCACCCAAATATTTACTTGAGTAAAAGTAAAAAGTATGTTGTGAAAAAACTACTCAAGTACTGAGTAACTGATGAGTAACATGTTTGTTTAATGATTACGGCAACAAATAATGCACAAAAACATAAAAATAGCAATGAGCAAATTCATAGCCAGGAATATCTCTTAAGCAACTAAAACAATAATATATATTAAATAATAAAACATGAAAGTAAAAAAAAATAAGGCAGATTGAGCCACAATAACTTAACAGCACCATAGTCTCAGTAGGCATTCATCAATTTGATTGGTTGATTGAAACTTGTATTAGTAGATTGCACAGTACAGTACATATTATTAGTAGATTGCACAGTACAGTACATATTATTAGTAGATTGCACAGTACAGTACATATTATTAGTAGATGTCACAGTACAGTACATATTATTAGTAGATTGCACAGTACAGTACATATTATTAGTAGATTGCACAGTACAGTACATATTATTAGTAGATTGCACAGTACAGTACATATTATTAGTAGATTGCACAGTACAGTACATATTATTAGTAGATGTCACAGTACAGTACATATTATTATTAGATTGCACAGTACAGTACATATTATTAGTAGACTGCACAGTACAGTACATATTATTAGTAGATAGTACAGTACAGATTATTAGTAGATAGTACAGTACAGTACATATTATTAGTAGATTGCACAGTACAGTACATATTATTAGTAGATTGCACAGTACAGTACATATTATTAGTAGATAGTACAGTACAGATTATTAGTAGATAGTACAGTACAGTACATATTATTAGTAGATTGCACAGTACAGTACATATTATTAGTAGATTGCACAGTACAGTACATATTATTAGTAGATTGCACAGTACAGTACATATTATTAGTAGATTGCACAGTACAGTACATATTATTAGTAGATTGCACAGTACAGTACATATTATTAGTAGATTGCACAGTACAGTACATATTATTAGTAGATAGTACAGTACAGATTATTAGTAGATAGTACAGTACAGTACATATTATTAGTAGATTGCACAGTACAGTACATATTATTAGTAGATTGCACAGTACAGTACATATTATTAGTAGACTGCACAGTACAGTACATATTATTAGTAGATTGCACAGTACAGTACATATTATTAGTAGATTGCACAGTACAGTATATATTCCGTACAATTGACCACTAAATGGTAACACCCCAATAAGTTTTTCAACGTTAATCAATTACTTAATAAATGACCAAGTCGAGGTGATCTACCTCATATATATATATATATATATATATATATATATACACAGTATATCATTTATAGTTATTTATTTTGCCGTTTTTGTTGACATGTTAAAGGTGTTTTTAATGAATATACATGCATGTTTAACATATAGATTCCTATCTTTCATGAAGACAAGAATATAAGTTGGTGTATTACCTGATTCTGATGACTTGCATCGATTGGAATCAGACAGTATTGCTGATAATGTCCACATTTTCAAATGGAGGAGAAAAAAAGTTCATCCTTTCTGTCTAATACCACATGAAACTCGTTGGTTTTTGGCATCTTATTTGTCCAGCTTCCATATTCCTTTTTATACACTTTACAAGAAATACATTGGCGGCAAACTCCGTAGCTTGCTAGCTTTATGCTCTGGCTTTGGGAGACTCTTATTTTATTAGCGCAGGCGTGATGGTGCGGCACTTTTATTGTGAAGACAGGAACTGTGCGATCAGTCTTTAGGCTTTTGACGGGAAGTACGGTTGAAATAAAAAGTGTCTTTTTTCCTTTCCACTTTTGATTGATTGATTGAAACTTTTATTATTGGATTGCACAGTACAGTACATATTCTGCACAATTGACCACTAAATGCTAAGACCCCAATAAGTTTTTCAACTTTTTTAGGTCGGATTTGACGTGTGACGGTCACGTGACCGCCTGGTTTTGTTTGATTGGTCCAACATCACCAGATATTTGATTTGTGAAACGCAGGCATGCATAGATTCTACTTAGAATGCGTGTCTGACAAAATCAAAACAAACAAAGCGTGCATTAACAGATCGATAAAAAAAAAGTAGCGAGCTGATTTTCGATAAATGGAGCGGAGTAAAAGTAGCGTTTCTTCTCTATAAATATACTCAAGTAAAAGTAAAAGTATGTTGCATTTAAACTACTCTTAGAAGTACAATTCATCCCAAAAATTACTCAAGTAGATGTAACGGAGTAAATGTAGCGCGTTACTACCCACCTCTGCCAAGCACACACTTGGGTCTTCAAAATAAAAGCGTCAGGTCCGGTCCAACAACAGCCCAGGTACCAAAGTGAAGGCCCGGGGATCAGATGTGTCCCGTGGCATCATTTTATCTGGCCCACAAACACCCGGGAATGATATGTGTCAATAAAGTACTTCATATTTTCTCACTAAATGTCGTGGATTTTTTACATTTTGACAGAAAAAATATATTACTTTATACTGTAATTGTAATTAAAGTAGTGTTTTATAATACATATAAGATATCAATAACACTTCCCTTGAGATTTGATTGAGTAAAGAAAGTGTGAGAGGTGGTCCTATGGTGGTCCTGTTTGTGTCCACAGAGGGGCAGCTCATTCATCTGCAGGATCTTGGCTTCCGGAAGGAAGACTGCAAAAAGGCCCTCCTTCTCTGTAAAGGTGGGTCAAAGTTGTTGAAGTTTAGGCTTTCAGAATAAAGCTGCCATATGTGTTCCTCTCCTAGGTCACCTGGACCAGGCTGCCACCTGGTTGCTTGAAAATGCAGAGAACATGGCAGGCCGCTCCAAAGCCGGAGCCGACTGTGGTTCTTCCAGTCAGGCAGCTGTTCTGTCTGGGATTGAAGTGAAGGCCGAGAGCATCTGCATCTGTCTCATCGACGACTGCCTGGACCGAGACATACCTCTTGCTGAGCTCACCTTCTCACGTAAGTCCTCCACTACTTGATGACAGTGCCAATGATGGTGTCTGCTAGCTGGCTCTCAGCCAAAACTCTTTGTTGTTTCAGGACTAAATGTCTTGCAGCGTATTGGTTCCACCCAGGAGGGCAATGCCAGCTGTAGTTTGTCAGGAGACTACTACAACAGGGAGCTGGCAGGTAATTTCAACATGCAATGACATCACAAAAGCACATCCCCTCTGGCTGACCTTTTCTGCTGACAGCAACTAACTGTGTATGTCATGTCTATACACAGTGTGGAGCCGCTTCACTAACTCAATAATCATCCCCTCCGTTGTGGTACACCTTACCCCTCTGTCACTATATATATATATATATATATACATGTATGTCTTAATTGGATTATCCAGAGAATAGTGCTCAATACCGTGGTAGAGCGCAATATGTATGTGTGGGAAATATCACAAGACTACTTCATCTCTACAGAACTGTTTCATGAGGGGTTCCCTCAATCGTCAGGAGAAATCTCCTGATGATTGAGGGAACCCCTCATGAAACAGTTCTGTAAAGATGAAGT